>NC_044504.1:3598340-3663340 GCF_902362185.1 Chanos chanos
CTGCAGCTGGAGTTGGAAAAATTTGGCTTTTGGAAATCACCGCGTTGCAGCATGGGATGCAGTAGCCGAGACAGTGAGCTCTGGCTGTGTATCGGAAAATTTCACCAGAGTAGTACACCATCCGGGTAACTGTCGTGTACTGCAAAAATTGTTATCTTTCATGTACTGCATACTACTTTCTCCTTTTCCGTCAAGATCGGTATACGAGTAGTATGTAGTAGTGTGCCATTTCAGACACAGCCAGTGTCTCCTGCCCTCTGGACATTAATGAGAGTATGATGGCCCTGTTTCAGCTGCTCTCCTAAGGCAAGTCAACCTTCTGTTTACAGATCACAGCTCCAGCTCTGTTCTCACAAAGATCAAACCCACAAACTCTCCACAAAGCCATGGGATTTTCCTCCTATCTTCAATGCTGGAGATTTAAAAAAACAAAAACAGTTTTAAGGTGTTTAGTGCTGGAATTTAGGGGGTTTTCAGGTAACTATAGCGTCCTTAGACATTTTCAGCAGTGTTCATACCAAAAATAAACATTTTTGGAAAAGTTAAAATTATATAACTATATATACTGTATATAAACCACATAAACAGTATGTAAACCAATAGTTATATTCATGCATTTGTGTGTTAAGTGTGGAAGAGGAATAAATATATGCTATGTTTGATATGAGTAAAATCTGCTCACGTAATGTACAAAAGCATTAGTACGTGTTCATAGTTCAGTACCTCAAATGCCAACAACGTGAATGAATGACACATGGCTCGAATCAAACAATCAATTTCACCCTTGCCGGCCTCCGATTCTCAACGTGCCAACAGTGGAAAAAAAAAAAACATTGAGTGTGAACCTTGAAATGGAACCTCGTCCAGTGCCTAGTTGAAGTTGGCACCGCTTACAGATGCAACCACACATTCCCACAATCCACAGCCCCCTGCATTTAAACACTATTGGCACATGGAAGCATACTGGTCTGATAGAATCCGAGAACGGAGAGAAATGCACAGGGGAGGGGAACAGGTCGGAAATCATTTGGAACGTTTTTTTTTTTTAGAGTGAGTCGGCAGAAAATAAATTGGATGGGCATTTCCAGTTCCCGAACTTAAAAGGTTTTTGGACTAGAAAACTGATGAGGGATGGCTGCTGTGCTGATGGTTTACATACTCTCTGCGTGTGTTTGTTTGTTTGCTTGTTTGCTTCCTCCACCCTGCTGTGATTACAGAATTTTTAAAAAGCAACTTCATTTTCATCAAGATGCTTTCATCAGACGATTTCACAAGTAGAAAGTCTATCAGAGGAAAAAGTTTTTTTTTTTTTGTTTTTTCTCTAGCTCGATACTTTACTAAATGTCAGTTAATCAGACCAGGCACATACCGGGTTAGGTGGAAAACAGAAAAGGTCAAAGGTTATGGTCAAATGTTATTCAGGGGTCTTAATGTTGAACAATGCTGACAAAGCACAAAAGGCATACCTCTTTATTACACGCAAAGAATAATTTCTCGTCGGCAACAGATTAAAGTCTGGAAATCATCACATGAGTGCTCCTGACTCTCTCTAATCCTTTATAAGAGGAAAAAAGAGGCATCTTTTGTTTTCCTGCAGTCCTGACGTATACTCTGTGTCTGTAAGCAATCTGGGGATTATCTGTGTGCTTTCATCTTTCACAACAAAAGAGAAGAGATGGGCACATTTTGTCCAAACATAATTATCTGTCGTGACACAAAAGAGTGACAGATGATTAAATGAGGTTTAATGTCGTAAGTATTAATCCACAAGTATCAGCTTCCCTCTGGTTACGCCTCCAAAACCAAAAGATGGTTACCTCTATGGATACAGCCAGGGTAGGACTCGTTTGGAACTCATAAAGTTAACGAGTTTTGTTTCGCAATTGAATGAAAGTTTGTAAGCTCTAATTCATGCACCTCTACTTCCACAACTTAATAATGACACCGTTGTCAGTGGCTGGATAGGCCCGTGGAACACTGCATGCCCAGCTATATCACAATATAGATCATATCACTGTACAGAACTTCGAACATATCGTGATATAGATCACATCACTGTGTATGACTTCGAACATATCGTGATATAGATCACATCACTGTGTATGACTTCGAACATATCGTGATATAGATCACATCACTGTGTATGACTTCAAACATATTGCGATATAGATCACATTGTTGGAAGCATCATGGATACTCAGACTGGAAGAGTTTCTCACAGTGCTGTGTGTTTCCATACCACGGCATTAGGCCTAGTTATGATATATGAATTCATTAAAACGTATAAAAAACACAGTACGTGTACAAAATCCATGACTTATACTATGTTCGTCACTTGATCTGCCATAAGACAATAATAAATAAACACAACTCGTACACAAAATCATAGTCTGAATTGCCATTAATAATCAGCGCAGGGTCGCTCTCTCTCTCTCTCTCTCTCTCTCTCTCTCTTTCTCTCTCTCTCTTTCTCTCTCTCTTTCTCTCTCTCTCTCTCTCTCTCTCTCTCTTTCTCTCTCTCTCTCTCTCTCTCTCTCTCACACACACACACACACACACACACACACACACATACACACACCCTGGATAGACGGGGACAGCAGTGACGTTGTACACAGTCATTATGGTCTCAGCAGTCAGAACCGACAATTTCTTCCCTTTCTTTCCCCAGAGTGTGGAAGGTGTTATTAGTAGGAAAACTTTGTTTTCTTTTTCCTCTGCCACATGAACTCAGAGACACAATCCAATCCCCCAGCTCACTCCTTCCTGGAAGACAGCACTGAAGCACTAACATCACGCCGTAATAAATTGTTCAATTATTCAGAAATATTACATTACCGAATTATGTCACTAACCACAACCAGAGCCGAAACACCACACTAGGACACGCTGTCTGTCCACTGTCTGCCTAACTGTGATCCAACAAATCTGAGATGGAAACTGGAGATTAATCTCTGACCTCTCTCATCTGACACTAATTTCATAGTATTGTCGTAATGCACAGCAAATGTATTAACTTCGTTTCAACTGGTGAAGGCCTAACAGCGACACCTAGTGGTAAATATTTGCACCACCTGTAATTTGTATTTCAACAAAATGTGACACAAGAAGATTTCCTGAGGATCAGTGGCAGGTTGATTAATCGTGGTCAAAGATTAGTCTCCCATGACTAAACAAAAGAATGAAAGAAAGGTCAAATATCTACAATGCAAACAAAATTTCAAACCTGTTTTAATGACTCATTTTGTTCTCAAGAGGCCCTGACTTTTGCAGCGAGATGGCTTAAGTATAAACTTAGCTGTGCCAAGTCCACGCCTTAATTCCGTTAACGCTGAAACGCAACATGTAGTGTCATGAAAAAAGAACTCGAGTCAAAACTCCACATCCTGTGACACGTTTCTATGGTGACAAGCCGTTCATGTTTACCATGCAACTGATTAAAGAGTCATTCTGAGGAAAAATGCTTGGTCCACAGTTGAGCAGGAGTGAACTGGTTAATAGTTAATGGATGAAGTCCATGCATAGCTTCACTTTATTCACCGTAAAATGACAGAGAAAGGGAGCAGTCATCCTAAACCGCGTTATGACACACTAACAAGTTAACTTGCTTACTGTCTCAGATTTCAAAGGAAATCACCATAAAATCACTTACAAGGAGCTGGGCCATCTCTGTTAGATACAGGACCATAGAAACACACTGTTCCCTGATACTTAGAAACACATTCATCCAAAATGATCAGAATAAACACGGTCGCTCTGCTTCGGAAGTCGAAAGACCATCCACACCTACTTTAAATTTGGAATATGACCTTTTAAGCCATAACTATTCTCTCAGGCAGAACGTGTGTCACTGTGGTGTTGCAGGAGGCAATGACAGGACATCCCAAATTTCACTGTCAAATGTCATCAGAAAACTTATTATTAAAAAAACCCCACAAAAACTCAGGCTTCCACCATTATAGTTTTCCAACTCACAATAAAAATCTGTTCTGTTTCTCAACGCCCTAGCATATGTGATATCGACTTTCCACCCCCAGTTAACCTAACAAACAATTTACAAAATCAGCTCCAGTGTATCTGATTGCTGCACAATCAATTACAGTTAATTATTCTCACAAGCTCTGTACTCACAGTACAGATTTAGCCACTTTTAATACAGGTTAAAAAATAGGTCAGATGAAAATATGCAGGCTAAAAAAAAAAAAAAAAAAAAAAAAAGAAGAACGAAAGTTAGAGCAGAAGAGGAGGAAGCAGTGCCAGATAAAACAATAGTTCTTTGTAATCTCTCCAGGTGAATAAAGAAGTGACATCATCCTTACCTGCCACATGATTAAAGTCCCATTAAAGCTTTTCACTGTGAGGGAGGAAGAGTAATGTTTTGGGATGTTGGTTTTGGGGGTTTCCTCCCCCTCTGACTTTCCTCTACTGTCGCCTACTCTGAAAGTGAATGAGTTGAAGAGGACTTTATTTGTTTATCTCGACAGCGCTCTTTGCTTCGCCTTACAGTTTCTGGGCCCTCTAGCCTCTCTGTCTTAGCCAATGGGACATGAGGGGGCGGGGTCAACATGGCCCGCCTTCCCCCTCTCCTCTCAAATAGTGAGTTGAGCCAACAGCTGTAGGCGGCACAGCAGGAGCCAAACCAATCACGGGACAAGAGCAGCACTTTTTTTTTTTTTTTTGGCAGGATGAGAATGCCTGACAGATAGCTGCATGGTTTTAGCATTTCTCTTCCTCAGCCATCTGAAAAAGAGTAGACTTTGGAAAAGTGAGACACTGAAAATCATAAAACTACAGTGTCAGACTGCAGAAAGTTGAAAAGATGAACTCACGCTGCAGATGGTAAAATACACAACAAAAATCCATCAGAAGACTGGAAGACTATTTCCAGGATAATTTTATGACAGTTGTTTCAATTTCAGTACACTATTCCTTACCATGTCAGTGGACAGAACCCAAGACCAGCCTTTGTTAATCTAATTCAGCTCTAGTCCCATGTGAGTCTGTCTCTTGTGCTGTCATTAAAGCTCAATGTTTCACTGTGAAGGATAAACCATGACCGTCTGCGTGGAGCCAATTCTGCAGATCCAAATTTAAATCACAGATACTACTGTACAGAGTCCGAAAAGAGTGACAACTTTACTCAACGCAGAAACACTTCGACTAAAGTAAAAATAAAAATCATACAGTGTGTTGCATGCTTCCACATCCACCCTTCTGTGTTCCACCAGCGTCTGGTCAGTTTAAGAATTTTAACAGCAGTTTTTACTGCTTCCTGTGGTTACCTGCGGTAACCATGTTGCCGTCCTCAGTTGTTTTGACTCAAGTGGCAAATGTTCATTTGTCTCATTCCACTACATAAACATACATTTTTTAAATTCAGTAAAAAACGTATTGCATTCTATATGTGGTTTTTTGGGTTTTTTTTTTTTTTTTGTGAGAGTCTGTTGAAGATCCTGTGGTTTTTCTGGCATCGGGTTCGCTGTTTCTTATTTCTTCTCTGCGGTCATGTGAAAAAATGCTAGTCTCCCCGGCGGTAGGAACCAGACGCGTTTGACAGCAACGTTTCAGTACGAACATCTCGCGGAAAAGCAACTCCAGGCAGAACCACTCTAAACCGGTACACCACCCCCACCCCCCCCCCCTCACCCCTCACCCCGACCTCCCTGCTCTGCTAGGCCAGTACCAGCTACGATCATTATCAACAACCGCAGAATATGATTTCAATGCCCGTACATATCATTCAGCCCTGCGAGTAAAGAATAAGAGTAAACTCACAGCCCGGCTGCATTTTTTCATGTCTTGCTCTGGCAACGGTAAGAAGAAAGGCTAATTTAAAGGCAAAGTTACTGCCAAAAGCTTTGCCAGGAGTGGATAAGAAAAACCAAAGTCTTGGTGAGGTGACTGGAACAGACTACTTAACTGTGGGCTGTGAGAGAGAGACGGACAAACAGGATAATAAACTGAAAATAAAGCAGATTTAAACAGTGTAACGCGTTTGAGAGCTATACTTACCACACAGCATCACCTCATTACAAAAACCTCAAATGGAGTCTAAGTCCAACACTTCACATGTGAAACATCCACTGCCCAGAGGAAAAAAACAACCAGATGACCGCTTTTAGTCACTTTTTGGTGAAGAGACCTTATGTCGAGCCTTCTGATACGAATTTTGATATAGGCGACACCAAAATCAGTTTCGATTCACCAAAATCAGTTCCATCTCAAATTAGCTCATTGTTCTTGTTCCTCTTTTTTCTTTCTTTTCTTCTTCTTTTTAAAGAAAAAAGAAAGTACTGTTTACTCATTTCATTTGATTACAAGTTTTTTTTTTTTTCCCCACAGTCATTTACACAGGTACAATGCTAAACAGAGACTTAAAAACTGAGACCTGCATCAAATCAAAGAATCAAATTAAAACGTCCAACATATTTTCCAGAGTGGAATCAAAATGTTGACATTATAAAAAAAAAAAAAGGATTAAAAATAATACATCCCTTTCCCCTTCTGCTTTACGGACCACAAGCCTGCACCTAAAGTCTGTGCACAACTCACTAACAGTAAGAACTAAGTCACTGTGAACAATGCTTACCAGTACACACTGCACAGTTTTAATGGCAGCTGTATGCACTGGGCTGCTGGATGAGAGTTGGAGAGAGGGAGAGAGAGAGAGAGAGAGAGAGAGAGGGAGAGAGAGAGAGAGAGAGAGAGATGAAGAGGGAAAGATACCAGCTCCTCACAGGACCCCCTGGGTACACCCCGTTCTTGCGTGCCGTCCTCCTCTCTCACCGTCTCTGAAAAATCTCCCCGCACTAACGAACAAATGCCCCTGCTAATCTCCTCACCGTAAGCAGAAGCGTGGAGGTGCTGTCCAAATGACTCCAACAGGCGAGCCAGTTCTTCTGCTCCCCTCGAGCAGATTCCATTCCCTGTTCTTTCTCAGCTGTTTTTTTTTTTTGGGGGGGGGGGCTGAGATCATTAACAGGGTGCCCTGGGAACTTTGCGAAATAAATAAAGCCCCCTCCCAACACACACAAACACACACACACACACACACACATCCCTTACTCATCTTCAGACAGAGCTGTCAATCATCCCTGACTGACAGCTAGTTGGGGGCGGGACAAAGAGGACAGGGGTAAAATGGAGAAGGGCCAGAGTAGCACTCCAGTGTGGTGATTAGGGATAGAACAGTGACTTTACTCACGGAGCGGGGACAGGGTTTTTTTTTTTTTTTTTTTTTCATCAGGCTCACTAATATTCATACAAATGAGGATCATGTCCTCAGATCACTTGCATGACAACTAAAGACTCACATATTAATAACCAAATCAAAGTACTACCAACAAACTCTCAACAAGTGAGTGTCAAGTGTAAAAAAAGGCCCAAATGGAGTAGGGTTATTTACAGCTGATGTGAGTCCAGCTCCAACAGTTTTCCATAATTTGGGGCTTTTAGACATGGCACATAATGTCCTGTTGATACAGTCCGGCTTTTAATGGGGAACAAACCAAGAAAAAAGAGAAGAGAGAGAGAAAAAAAAGCCATTAGCATTTGAGTAATTTGAAAGAGGTGTAAAAACGCCTCTGTGTCTTTTCAGGGATGGAGATGTGATTGAGAGCTTGGCCGTTGCCATGGCGCTGTCCAACCTTTGCTGCTGGGCTTTCAGTGCAGTGATCTTTTCTGTCTCTCTTTCTCTCTCTCTGTCTCTCTCTGACACACACACACACACACACACATACAGTTCCACAATGAAAAGTAAGCCAGTCTCTATCCCAAGCACGGGGCACTTGCTGTCAGTCATTTGTTCCTGAACACACTCGTCTGACTGGTAGAGAAACGACTGAAAGTGAAAGAGTGACTGACTGTTCAGAGGAAAAAGCAATTTGTTGACAACGTCCTCTGCAGTGAGGAGGGGGGGGGGGGATGGCACATTTCTGGCAAAGGGGCATTGGGTTTACAGCGAGCTGCTGAACACTATTTAGCTGAGGGGACGTCTCCACACAGAAGGGCTCTGATCAGGGTTCACATTAAAGAAAGACTTCTTTCACTCAAAACATGTCATCCATCTCACTCAGACACTGACGCTAAGTCAGAATGATGGCTGTCAAGGCTTGACTCAGTCTGGCTGCCTAGAAACCACGCGAGACGGACTATCAGAGTCTCTTGGCGAGATGTAGAGACAAAAGATGTCAAAACCACATCCAGTCCACTCTTGGCTTGGTTTTGCTGGAACATTAGCACGTATGACCTTTTAGTGTATGCCCCTATTCACTCCCTCACACACACACCCTGCAGAGGCATGCGCGCACACACACACACACACACACACACACACACACACACACACACACACACACACACACACACACGCACACATTACATCACAGCATAGCTCAATCCTGAGGCCTGAAGCCCATATTTTGAGGCTGAAACTGCACACATGCATGCACTCACTCACACACACACACTGTGGATTCAGCACTGATGTTTTGAGAGATATGAAGACATATGTTTTACATGTGAGATTCCACTTTAAGGCAAAGCACATTCTTGTTGACATATGGGCTCTTTGTAACAATTACCCATCGATTAAATTAATGCAATAATAATAATGTATTAATTTTACATGATTTTTCAGTAGACAAGTACCTGCCAATGTTTATTGCTGCTTATGTTTAGAGAATATGCTTTAACCCACAAACTTCAAATATGCTTTAACCCACGAAATAGCTTTAACCCACACTCTGTTTTAACAAATAATAGTGAAGAACTAAAGAACTTTAGTTTTTTTTATTACTGACTTTTTTATTTAAGAAAGAGCACAGCAAACTAAAAATCCAAGTGACTGATTGAAAAATCATCTGAGATATGGGCGAAAAACAACCCGGGTTACTGTTTTAATAGGCCAATACGTCAAAAACGTCATCTTGAATTCATGCCTGTGTATTCCTCCGAGCCTTAGTTCAGCACAAGATCAATCTGTGTGTCTGTAGATGTGTAATGCGGCTCTGACACGGTCTGCTTTGTGATTTAACTTTGTCATAAAAAATCATTCCCATCACTCCTTATTCCGATAGGTTGTGTTTTTGGGTGATTCCAGCACTAACCACCATCTGAAGTTTTAAGCTCAAAACAGTCGTTCCTGGAAACTTTGAATTTTTCGTTGGAGCTATCCTCTTCCAAATGTTTTTTGGGCTAAGGCCACTACACTGTCTCCAATTCACCCACACAGAATCCAGCCCAGAAACCTCTGTTAATGGCTACCGGAGAGCAGAGAGGCTCGTTCGGCTGGCCTGGAAACTGTCGGAAAATCTCAGGCAACACTTTAAAGGCACAGACGCTTTCGTTTCAGCACTGAAGTCCTACCAGAGCTTTGAAAAATGAAACGGGATTGGCCAGAGATGTCATCAACCTAATATTCTACCACAAGTCCTGAATAGAGAATTATAGAAAGTGGGCCTTCTATACACGACTCCTTAGTCCACATTTTGACCTAGAATTAAAAAAAAAAAAAGGCAACAAAATTATTTTTCTAAAAGCACATACAGTGGAAAAAACCCTAATGAGATAGTTCAGCACAATCAAATGAGCTACATCACAGTAAAACAGCTGAACCAAACTCCCAAAGGGCATTTCCAAACCCAAAGGACAAGTTTAAGTTCATCCAGAAACAGTGGATATGGAATGCAGACTGCATTAGGTCCCTGAACAGTGGGGAATTGTCTGGACTATTGCTTCAGCGTTGGCTGATGGACCCTCACATTCTGGTTTTGATCAATATTTATGGAATGAATTATGGAATGGCTTAGGAAATATGGAGTTATGGAATGGGTTAAGCTATGGAATACTGTCTTAAACACAGGATTTACGAATTTAGTAAACGTACAGTGTCCTGTTTGGAAAAAAAAGGTCAAGCCCACTGATATTACACAGTGCCACCATAACGTATTCACATCATCTCTGAGGCAGCCCTGCCAAGAAGTCAATTTAACAAGAGCAAGACCACCAAAAAACTCTGTTCATCTCTACATTAACTGGATATACACCTCTGAGTCAGGTCACAACAGCGAAAGGTAACGATCTTTGGGGGGGGGGGGGGGGGGGGGGGGGGGGGGGGGGGGTTTGTTTTTTTCCCCATGGTCTCTTGGGGATATTTTGACAAAATTGGAGCCTTTTAGTCACCTTTTGCCTTGAATGAAAATGAATTCAAAACATCATTTCTACAAATGTTTTCAATAAATATATGTTTTTTTTATGTCCTCGTATGACAAATGCAGACTGTCATTCTCTTCTGTCATTCATTAATCAGAATTTTTGCACAATGAGAAATTTCAGATCATATTAACCTTGATGCTGTCACAGTGTCCTACAGCATTAGTAATGGGTTTCTATGAGATAAGTAGCATGTATCGTCAAATACTGTTTTTATTTAGCTTTATTGGATTTCCCATGCTTGCCACAATGTACTGACACAACAGAGTACCACAGAGAAGAGAGTTGCCAGCAAAAAAGCTGACGAAATACGGAGCAAGCTCGCATAGGGGTCTAACAAGGACAGAGTTTCATAAATTATAGATTCGGGGTAGCAGCCATGTGCACAATGGTGTATTTAGCTGGGGGTCTGACATGGTGATTCAAATTCATACAAACAAATACTCAGAGGTAATTAATATTTATTCATTTTTAATGAGGCCAACCCGTCGCCAACAGTCATTGCTCTTCCCCTGGCGATTGCAATAAACATCACACTGAATTACAAAGAGAGCTCACTTAATTACTTACACCAGAAGTGTCCTCTTAGGATAATTAGTGAGAAAAACGCAGTTGGGTCCCAATGTAATGGGGAAAATAAAAAAAATTAAAAAAAATATATATATATATTAAAGTTTTCAAGGTTATGATAAAAAAAGAGAAAACATATAGAAACTGGACCAAGTCCTTCCCTGTTCCATATGTCTATATATTTCAAACAAAGGAAAAACTACATCTACTGAAACTGCATACTTGAAATAAAGGAGAAAATCAAGCAGATTTGTGAGTTCATTGCAGCATTGGACAATAAGTGATGACCTTTAGAAAAATGCATTCATATCTGCCTTAAACGAAAGATTAAAGGCACTGATAGCGATGACTGTGTTCACACAGTTTTCGGTTTGACCAGACAGTACATCAGCTCTGGCTAGACCACTTTCTCAACTTTCAAAGACCACATGCAAAGCGGTTCTTTTTTTTTGTTTTGCTTTTATGAAAGACAAATCCAAAACAAATGGCGCCATTGTAAATGGACAGAATTCACAGTACGCCTGAACTGTGGAACTTTGCGGCCTTTCTCTAAGACAAACTACATCTCAACGTCAGTAATGTAACTAGGTCATCAATTAAAACAACAGTATGCATCAGATACCCCACACAAAGGCCCCAGTTGTACTCACATGCTATGATTTCACCCTGCTCTGGGTGCGGAAGTCTCCGGAGCGCGGAGGGGCCGTCAGTGAACGTTAGACACGAGCACATGGACGTTTACTCGGACTCCAAACAAAAACACAATTACCTAAGACCCACGCAGCTCCGCCCTCGAGCATTCCCGCCACGCCCCTCGCCCCCACCTTCCTTCCCCGCCCGGGCCAAGGAGCGAGCGGTGCTCATGCAAGCATGAAGCATGCTGAGAGAGCATCTCTGTCCCCTAGGTTATTTTAACAGACACCGCTCCCATTAACGGAGAGCTCCGGCAAACCCCTGGATTCCCCAGTTGGCCTGTGAAACAAAAGGCAGCCAAATGGAAGGACAAAAGGATGATGGAGAGAGGGGCGAAGGGGTGGGGGGGGGGTGTTGGGGGGAGTGGCGGGGGGAAGGGAGGGGCCCTTGGGTACCTCTGTGTGACCAGACCATCCTTATAACCAGACTGAATCTACCAGACTTCTTCAACCACAGCGGAGCTGCCTACACACACTACTGAATGGACAGAGAGAGAGCGCTGAGTTATCTAACCTTCAGAGAACATGTGGGACGAGAGAGAGAGAGAACAGTACTATTATTTGAGGCAAAGAGAGTTGGACTGTTTTAACTCAGTAACGCGACACAGCCTTTTTGTTTATTTATAACCCTTAAACAGACTTGTTATAGTAGATTAATCACTAAAACAAACTGACAACAACTAGAGGGAAAAACTCATATTGTGTCACAGCTATATGCAAATGTCATATAGATTAAATGACTTTATAAGTGGGATTATTTTAGAAATCTGCAGCATATACATATTCTTTACCAGAAGTCTACAATGGCCAAAAATAAAAAGGGGGAGGAGGGTCCACAGTTCCTGGGTGTCCCATATGTTTGGAGAATCCCATCTCTCACCTAATTTCCTCCTGCACTCCTGACTGCTTTGTTATTAGCCAAGATAGCATGTGCATCACCAGCAGGTCTCTCAGCTGTGAGAGCCTTCAGCGAGCAATGACCTGGAAACAATGCCCACCCTCCTCCGACATGCACACACGCACACACACACACACACACAGGCATGCACACACACACACACACACACTGAGTCTCCACATGCCTGTGCCAAACGGCTGCACCACATCACACTCTTCAGAACAATGGTGACCAGTCCTGACAGAGTGGATGTCATAGTTAACCATTGAGAGGGTAGAAAAAACCCACATACTGACATTTTGCCAGAAATTCTATTATTTTGCAACATTTGCTGAATGTGTATATATATATATATATATATATATATATATATATATATATATATGTATATATATATATATATATTCTGAATGTAATGAGTGAGGTTCAGTACGAAATGAAAGGATATATATTACATCGTATAGCAGGAGGTCTTACAGTGGGTAAACAGTGGTTTTATTTTAGCTTTTCTTTACTCTGTAGCAACAACAATCTGTCGGATTTACTTTTCAAATAAAGAGTCACAAAGCTCTCCAAAAACTACTAACAAGAGTAGGCCTACTTTCACAGCCGTGCATAGCCTATTCGGGTTAATCTGATTGTGGTTGGTTAACAACAAGCATCAAACAAGACTGCCCAAAGAGACAGACACATCAGCTACGTATGAAAAACGTAATGGTATGCGCAGTAGCAAGTTTTAATTACAGTCTCTTAATCCGAGACAGGCAGCAGAGAGAGCGTCTGGGGGGACTGGCATCGTGCGATATGTTTAGTACTACCACAACTCTTAACCAAGGACTTGGTTGACTTTTTTCCGGAAAAATCTGTCAGTCTCTTAGGTTTGCAGTGAATTCTTGCCACATTCTGTGCTGCATGTTGAAACTTTTAATTGGTTCCATCTTCTAAGGAGTTTACTTCACTCGACAAAGATTCAATTCTTTATTAATCACCACTTTGGCAAGTATCGTTATCTGCTCCTATGAGAAATTACGCTCATGTTTCGGTCCACTGCGCGTCAGCTGCGACCTGCGGCCAAAGACAACTTTATGATAGTCATTTTATGTTGCGCATGCAGTGGAAAGGGACATTTTATTTATTGTAACAAACTCTCTTGCTTTTGTCCAAGACTTGCATATTTGCTTCTCTCTAAACAAATCGATAAATGTACCATCATCTAGAAGGATACCATCATCTCAGCGTCAGCTTCAGTTATTGTAATAACCTCTTTCAAAACCATTTAGTTTTTGCAACGAAGTGAAAGAACAACACAAAACCTGAATTGAAAGATCCTATGCATATATGCCTCACAGTTTTGAACTCGGAGAGTCAGTCACGCAACACCGAGTCGTTTTTCGGTTACAAAAACTTTCAACACATCACTAATGCTCCGCACTGCTCTGCCAAAAATGTGAGAAGTTCACTGAATTCACCCTCATTTAGATGTTCAGTTTGGGGTATACCAACCAACCACAAACCATCATCAAAGTGTGATTATTCACAGCTGTCCTGGTCCTTTTTGGTCAGATCTCAGAATAAGGTGGCAGTTCTCATTCTCACGCCCACACAAATGAATGGCTCTGACATTGCGTTCGCAGTGGATGCAGTATTTAGTTCTAGAGATACGATACGATAATGATGTTCACTGCTGCCTTGCTAATCCGTGATGGCATCTATCAGTACTCTGAAAACCAGTATGTATCCAGCAATCAAACGGACAAAAACACCGTGCCAGCCTAATAAATGGCCATTACCTTTTGACCGATATCCCAAGGTGTGTTTCAAGAAAGCCTTATATTATACCTGTGTCTTTGGCGATTGAGGCCACGCCGGTTTTAGCATTGTTAAAAACCAAGTGAGTGACCGGTTGGAGTCGAGCTGCGTAAAAGTCAATGAGGACACGACTAGGAAACTACTCCGGTGATTTTAAAAGAGCAGCCCAAGTCTCCCAAAAAGTTGTGCAAAACTCCAAGAGCTGAGTATATGCCAGAACTTGTTGCAAAATAGTAATTTTAGACATAGAAAACCATTTCTTCTCTGCAACAGGACTGTATAGCCTAACACATTCCACGGTATACCGGTATGCGCTGAAGTGTATGTCATCATACGGATTTTAACATACCTTGCACACCGTGGTGGAGCACGTAGTATTTGTTTTATTTAGCTATTAGTGGCAACCATACATTAAGGCAGAACTGAAGTACAGAATGAATCATTGGTGCAGCAACTAAAGCAAAGTATATATAAACTGTACTGTGGAGAGAAAATCTTTGTCTCATATCTCAAACAGGTTAATCTTCTCTCACATCAGTGATAAAAAATTTACATCAAGACTGATGAGTAACACTAAGAAAAAATCCATGCATATTTTGTGAGCATATATTTAGTTCTCAACATATCATATGTATATGTATAACCCATTAATGGAACCGCTGCTGGAAAAACAAATTCATATCAGAGAGCCTAGGACTCATCCTTAATCTCCGTGTCTTGTCTGGTTTTTATCATTTCAGTTCTGGGATTCAGTGGACAGCTGACTGCTGTGCTAGCCCAATACAGACAAACCTGAGTTAATTTAACTGAGAGCTTGATTTTGAAGGCAAGATGAATTAAGTCCACCAATCTTGGGCTAGACCACAATCGTCCTGCCAGATTCTAGGTCTCTAGGTCATAAACTACTGGCATGTCCTGCATGTGTTTCTGTGTTGTAGCAACTTACCTGCTTCCCCATGGTTGGCCTGTAAGGTTTCCTCTCTCTTTCCCTCTCTCTCTCTCTCTCTCTCACTTTCTGTCTTTCTCTGGACAGAAAACAGTGGGGCAGAGAACTCCTGCCTTGTGTCTGCGGAGGTTGGTTTATGTGCAAATGCTTCCAGGCAGGTCTGCGAGAGGTGCGCTGCCTGGCGCCTCTCCCCCCCCCTTTGATTTTGGGTGTGTTCACACACATACCTCACAAATACACTGGCTCACATCTGCCCTACAGGTTCGCACAAGAGCAAACCGTAGTGTGTGCCAGGTCTGAAATTCTCATGTAATAAAAATAAATAAATAAATAAATAAATACAAATGCATTGTGGATTCTGCGTGCGCAAAAGAGGAGATCAGGCAATGGTGTGGAACCAAATGTGATATAAATAAAAAAAAAAAAATAAACAGAAATGAATATTTATGAAAGACCAGTTGTTAAAACTGATGAATGATTTCTCACAGCCTTGGATCTCAGCTGGATCTGTTATGCAGAGCTCTAAATAGCAGCAGTTTACTTACTTCACTGGAACGCGTTTGTTTCTCTGGTCCTCTTTCTCTCCTTATACGTTTCTTTTCTTTTTTTTGTAACACGATTGTGTCGGCTCGACACGCTGCTCCCGCAGCCAGAGATGGAGTCTGATGATGTGATTGGTGTCCATTGGCGGCTCAAGGCATGGTTAAAAAACAAAAAACCAAAAGGATCTCTCTAAGTGAAAACGTTTACTGCCTTGATCTTAATTGAGCTTGTTCAATATTCTAGAGCTTTATTGTTCCATAAATCCAAACTTATTAGAAAACGGGTAATTGGATTTATAAGAGCTAATGACCGACCCAAACCCCAATAACTCAGAGCCTAGCTTCCTTTGAAGGTGGTTACTGTTTTGTTTGGTAACAGAATAAAACATGGCTCTTATTCACCACACAAATTCTATAAACTGAACAGAAACACAACCCCCCCCCCCCCCCCCCGCCCTGTGATGATTTCTGTGAGATTCTTTAAGTGAGTTTTGTACACAGGTGGACGCAGGTTGAAACGTCTCAGCGTTCTTCATCTTCTTCCTAGGGTCATTTGAAGTCATAATGGAAGGATATAGGCTACACTATAAAAAAAAAAAAAGAAGGAGATACCTGGCTTAACCTTGAGGAAATTCCCTCAGTCCTAGCATGCCCCAATAAAACGAAATGACTGCTTATTACGCAGTCACACACTCTCCTTAATCAACACGTACTCTCATGTGAAGCTGCTCCTAAGCACAAAGCAGAGACAAGATTTATCGTTTACTGGCAATGTGGCAGGTCTGTCGAATGAAGCAATCTTTTTTTTTTTTTCTTTCAGTACAGTAATGCATTGAACCTGATATGGATGCTGTTCACCATATATGGAGTTAGCTAAATACACACAATGGTTTCTCTGTGTTGATCACATTTTTTAGATACTCTTGCCTCAAGTGTAAAAAAAAAAACTCTGTGTGTGTGTGTGTGTGTGTGTGTGTGTGTGTGTGTGTGTGTGTGTGTGTGTGTGAGAGTGTGTGGATAGATGGGCACTTAATGTGTTATGATTTTAAATATTATTTTGTTCTCCGTTCAATGAGACTTTGGAGATATATAGTGGATCTGTGGTTGCTACTGCCAGTTTTAAAAAAGAACAAATAAAGAGAGGTTTTCTTGTCTGTGCAGGCATCAAGGAGGACTGACGTTTGTTAATCACTCGTAAAAGGATTCATGGCAGAATAAAGAATTATTAGGGAAAAACAGTTGAAAAAACCTTTGATCTCTGGAACAGAATTTACTAAACTTTTTGGATTTTGGCTAATGCCTTTTATGTTGTTGTGTTTCAACTACTGTGGTTGGTAAAATAGGTATTTTGCCAAATTTCTGAATGCATACGTATGTACTCTCTCTCACACACACACACACACACACACACACACACACACAAAGGAACAGCCAGCAATCCAACAATCAAACAACCCTGGGAAGAGACTGTGTAGCAAACTGGTCCCAGACTCAAACCTCAAACCCAGAGAACAGAAAATAACTCTCAGCCTTTCAACAGGCTACTGAGTTCTCCTCAAAAAAAAAAACCCAAAACAAAACCAAAAAAAAGCCCCATCTGGACACACAATTTCTGTTGCGCTGAGAAAGGAATCAGACAATCAAATGAAACCTGCTCATTTGTCTGATTGTGTCTGATGATGTGTGGCAGCCACTGTTTGGTCAGAACTGTTCCCTTCTGTCACGGTCAGAGGAACACAACCCTGTTTGGTGAGGAAAAGCGTTCCCAGTAAATAGGTTTGGCTCCTCAAAGAGACCTCCTCTCCGCATTCTTTTACTCCGTACGTGTGGGATGAAAATGTCAGCGCTCCTCTCAAGTGTGTCCAGTTACAGCATAACTCAAATAGCACGTTCTGAAGGTTAAAGAGAGAGAGGGACAGAGAGTGAGAGAGAGAGTGAGAGAAAGTGTTGAAAGAAAAGATGTTGTGTGTACACGTGGACTCTAGAAACTCTTGCCAGTATATAAAAAAGAAACAGAGAAAGCAAGAAAGAAAGAAAAGAAAAGAGAATGCCACGTAGTGAAAGTTACAAAACGTCGTAATAAAACGGTAATTATACGCTTAAAATATCTGTATACACTGTATACACAACCTGTTCTCACTAATTGCTGTTTTTTGATGTCAGTAAACAATGGAGGATGTCATCAAACAGGCTGTTCATGCAGCTGTTTATCTGGAATAAATTACATGTTTAACACTAAAGACAGACACTGATCTCCATTAGTTCACTCTGCAAAAACATGTAAAATCTCACTCCTGGTTAAATTATTCAGCTAATCAGACAGAGGTAAGAGAAGGTCATCAATGATAAGAGAAGAAATGCAGCTGATAGCTGTAATTAATAAACTGTATTTGTCTATATTTTTAACTATATATATATAACTATATATAACTATATATACTGTATATCTAATTATTAAGCTGTGTTTTATCTGCCACAGCTTCTGTTAGATCGCAGGTCAAACGTTAAACTTTTGTTCTTTAAGAGGATTTGAAATGGCTTAAGGACTTAATGCAATCAAAATAAATCCTCTAATCTCAAAGACAGCTTTCTCTGACACAAGCTTCACAGCTCACAGTCACTGGGAGTGGTCTCCTTCTCCTTTTCTTTTTTTTTTTTTTCTTCCTCAAGTTTTTTTCTTTTTCTTTTTTTTTTCTTCCTTCATGATTTTCTTTAAGGACATTTTAGAGAGTGATTAATAGCTAACGACAGAAAACGTAAAGCACGTATCTGCTCTCCCTTTCATATCGGACCTATTCTGGCACCGCTATCGAGCGTTTTCGGCGGCCGGTGGTTAACGTGATTTGGTGCGATTTCAGTCCTCTTGTCCTTTACTCTCTCTCCTCTTGGCCCCTCCTTGTGTAAAATTTCAGGTTAATCTTGCAACACTCCTGTTAGCAGGGTGTGTTGTGCATTTCTACAGCATTAGGTCAAGAACTGGATGCGTTTAATTCTCTTTAGAACATGATCGTTTGGCCACCAGGGGGAGACGTTGCGCATTCAGAAATGGGACGTGGACAGATAGTAGAAAAGAAAAATGAGGACAAGGCTGTTGACTGATTAGCGTAAATTAGGAATCCAACGGTTACTTGCGTAAGCTCGGCTTGATGAAAAGCGTTCAGCATTCCATGACTCGGTTCTCTTCCCGACATAGAGAGAATCATCTAGAAGATATTACAGACACGTCAAGACACGGGTGTGCACCAGGCCCTAAAAATCAGTATTGTTGGCTAGTTTATGCTTGCTCACTTTTTTTTTCCAGACAAAGAAAAAAGGAATAAACCCCTGAGAGACTGTGGACTGTGGTTTTTTTTGTATTCTATTCATAAAAACCGAGGTTCCATGGACAACCAGTTGTTTTATATTAATGTCAGATCAGCACTCCCACAAGTGGGGTTAGGAATACAGAGTAGCAGTCTGGATGGGTCTATTGTGCCCACACACGGCTACATGGAACAGCCAAGACCAAGAACCACACAGGGCACAGACACAATCCCAAATGCTACATGCCTAACTTTAAACCAATCCCTAACCCTAACCCCTGGCTAGCAAAGGTCAAGAGGCAAGACTTTTCAAATACAACAAGATATACAGTTTAACATGGGCCTTGTGCGGGAGCCGGCAAGCTTTTACACCAAGCATCACAGACCCCCACTGTTCCCCCACAAGTGACGTACAGAACTGCTGATGTGATTTCTGTCTGAGCGACCATGCGTCTCCCTCGAGCAGCAAAGAGAATATGTCTCTTCCTTCAGTTTGATTATGACAGTAACGTCATTGGGCCGATCAGCAATAACGAGGAATCATCTTACAGGTGTTCAAGTGGAGCATCCTGCTAAGCGGTGTTAGCGCAATAACCTGGCCCTGAATGTGAACAAGACCAAAGAACCAGTTGTGGACTTAAGGGACTGCAGAGGACCTCACCCATCCACCATCACTGAAGGCAGCACAGTGGAGTCTGTCAGCTGGTTTAGGCTCACTGGTCTGCAGGTTACCTCTGACCTGCTCTGCTCTCACAACACAGCCTCCATCACCAGAAAGGCATGACAGCGCCTCCACTATCTGTGGTGTCGAACAAGATGTAATATGGGAAAACGCCAACTCATGACCTTCTGCTGCAGTGCTGCTGATAGGATCTTAATGCGTGACATCACTGTTTGCTATGGTAACACCACTAAAACATGACAGGGAAGCTCTTCAGAAGGTTGCGATAACAACACAGAGGACGGTCGGAGCTGTTTCGCCGCCCGTCGGTGAGGTCCACGTCCCTCTGCTGGCGCTCGAAAGCGACGTCCATCCTCTAGTATCTGTGCCATCCCGGTCACGAACTGTTCTCCTCCTTCCTTACGCTGTTCTGTTCGTTAGAACAGCAAACCTCCTGATTTTACATCACTTTTTACCACACAGCAGTTGGTATAACCAGCATGTAATGATCTGCTGCGTGTACCTCATCGTACCGATTCAACTCATCCTGGCTGCAGTGTGGCATCCTGTTGTGCCGTAGCAGTCTTGATTAAGGAGTCTATGTATGCTAAGCAACACAATGCACTTCATCTCAGCGACAGTTGTTCTGTTACACATTGTGGTTACTATTGGGCCCTTGCTCTTCCTGTAAATACCTAAATGTATTGTCTGGTTACAGTGTTCTTTCCTTCTTTGTGTTTAATGTCTGTGCCGTAACTACCTGTATACTTGTATCTTTATTATGTGTGGTGCAATATTTGTAATAGGGTTATGCACAGCTGTTGTAACTCATACCACAAACAAGAGAAATAATATGGGTGAGAATCCCAATGTACTTGTACCTATACTTGTTCACATGGCAGATAAAACTTCCATTCACTCATTCACGCTCTGGTAGAATCTGGTAGAGGACCTTCACTCGACGTGGCTCGCGCGGCAGGGCATTAATGAAATACTACTGTCAGTCTTAAACACAGCAGGCCAGGTGTTACGAGCACCATATTTTGGCAGTCCTGCATCACACACTCATCTCTCCTCCAGTGATGAATGTAAACGGACTAGAGGGACAACCTGAACTGTTGTGTCCATCGCGCTGATCAGTCTTTGACAATGCAAAAGCAGTCACTCTAGGCATTGTAATGACAGAGTACGGAAAAACAGGCGTTTTATTTATTCGGACGAACATCTTGCAACGCGAACGTTCTACAGTTTACAAAGAAACCGTATAAACTTATGATCTTAGAAACAAAGAAACTGATGCTTTAAAAACTGACCCAGTTCTGGTTCTGGCTGGTACATCTCCGAACATGGGCTTGTTGCCTGATCTGACCCACAGCTGTAAAAGCGGCTGTGGTTCGCGGAGTTAAAACCGCATTTTTAAGAACTGAGGAAATCCCCCGAGTGAACAGGAGAGAGGCGTGTTGTGACAACTCAAGCCAGATGTCCTGGTATGGGAAAAGCTTTCCCTGAAACAGCAGAAAACAACCAGAGTGGACTGTACAAAGTATCCAGTACTTAACATACTGCAACTTCTCTAATTATTCAAAACGATTACACGTGCGATAATAACGGAATTCTCGGGAGGTGGGGTGGGGTGGGGCGTCTCAAAATGTTCAAAATGGTTGCTAAATGTTTTTCAAGCAATTTGAGGCACAAACTGAATTAAGGTCCTGAAATTGTACATTTACCAGAACCACTCACTGGCAAACTCTGAAATTTTATGTTCTAGAAACCTGTTTTGACAACAGTTAAACTTATCAATTACATAGCTCATTTGTTTTGCCCGTAAGAATATGGACACGTGGGATGAAAAAAAAACCTTCAGAAAAATCAAGGAAAATATCAGATGCATTATTTTTATTGTCAGTCTTGGTCCTGGCAGGAATACGATTATGTTGAACAGCTTAATCCCTGCTTTTGAATATGGCGTGATCATAACGGTCTAAAAGATACATATTTGGTGCAGTTTGTGTGGTCTGAAAGGGACCCAAAGGCCTGTCAAACGAGATAAAACATGAGAATCTATCAGTAGGTATTTTTTCAAGCACACTGCCCTCTAGCGCTCAATTCGCAAAACTACAATCATACCCACACAAAGTTTAGAGGACAAGCAAAGCATAGAAATACCAGAGGAGTTCAGTTCACTAGTTTACGTAAGGACTGCACGCTGAAGAGATCAACAGACAATTTCAGCTCTTGTTAAAAAAAGTGTTCAGGCTGTAATTCGTGTCCGTGGCTTTTAAGTTCTCCAGATATAATTTGTAAATGACAAGGGTTTTTCGTTCGTGCACTTTGTTCCAGTTGTTACGCAATGTCTGTGACTGAATCCCCATGTGTTGTACTGTACACATGGTAAACTTCAGCAACTCATAATACATCAAAGCCTCTTCAGATGAAAGAGAATGTTTCTGTGAAAAAAAAAATTGGGGGATAGAGATTTCAGGCTGAGTGTCACTCTCCACTTCCATCTCCTACTCTGACAGACCCTGTGATGATGTCATGGATTCTTCCCTCCTTGTTGCGCTGGTTGGGGCAGTTTCAAAGGGGGCTAGAGCAGGGTGGGCCCACGGCTTCATTAGAGTGCTGAAGTCTGTCAGACACTGGGCCACCCAAAGGCTAATACGTTGGCAAAACAGCTGCCTTCCGTTCCAGTTAATCGGAAGACCAACTGGCCTGATCACTTGCGCGCACATACACACACACACACACACACACACATTTTTTGTGAAAACATGTGGGCAGGACAGGAGTCACACATGAGAAATCAAACCCAGTTGCCCATGCAAAACACAAGAGTGTGTTTTATGTTTCTGAACAAAGGGTGCAGAGAGCCTGGTATGTTGTCCTCCTTTTCTCTGTCAGTTCTGACCACTTCATTCAGAGCATAAAAGGGAGAGACAGGCAGACAGAGAGAGAGAGACAGAGAGAGAGAGAGAGAGAGAGAGAGAGACATTTGGCAGAGAGGAAACAACATGAGAGCCAGTCCATGAGAAAACAAACAAAACTGTTTTATTCCTCGCAAATGTCACGAGGGCAAACAGGAAGCCAGCAAGAGAGAAAACGGCCTGATAAACAAGTCCCAAACTCATGTCTTGTAGTTACTTGTGAGCCCAAGCTGTGAAAAGCCATATTTACTTTTTCTTAAGGACAATTATGTCTGCTGCAAGTTGAAACTGCTCAAATACCAACTGTATATGAGAGTCATGCAGTCACGAGTCTGTGTTCTAAAGTTCTGGGCAAATAAACAAAATATAAACCTAATGCTGAATCACACAGCATAATTATATATCATCTGTATGTCGCTTTTATTCACGAATCAAAGTTTGGGGCAGATGACCATTCTTTACCATTCATAAAAAGCTGGTTAAGGCATCTTCACAGTAATTTATCAATGCAACACTTCTGAAACATATTTGATGAATACAAAACCTAGAACCAAAAGGCTTCGGTGGATGTGACCTGTGGATATGAGACAGTGAATGTTTGATACTGCTTTCACACTAGGAGGAGATGCAGCCCTGTGTGACCAAAGACAGCTATCCTTAAACAGCCAAACAACCAATAGGAACTGGAGGTCAGCATCTTTAAGATCTGCCTCACTTCCCATTTCAGATTGAAACTGGTTGTAAATAAAAAAACATTGGTGATGGCATATGCACTCTTGAATTTGAGGCCTGGCCCTGGGTGTGAGATGTAGTTTAGTGTGTTGAGACAGAAAGGGAAAAAAAAGGTATAAGATATGATTTCAGTCATAATCAGCAACATGGCAGTAAATTTGCTCTGAAATGATCCACATACAATTCCGCTAACAAGTCCAGTCGTACCGCACTTATATAACTAAGGAATAGTTTGGTCAAGTACACAAAATATTTCCACTCATACTCTGCACGAACAGCGCTCGGTTTTGTGGGAATTTATATTCGGGAACAGGTAACCAAATTTCAAGATCTTTTTCAAGGCATAAATAATGTCAGACCGTGTGGATCTCTTGCAGCATACAAATGTGATCACATCTGAAGGAGTTCTTACACACCTGGTTTCACAACTCAGGGGCTCCCTCACAGTTCGTTTAGTGAAATCAGTATCGGTATTCACACTTGAACGGAACAAAATATCCAAATGTGCAGTGGTGCGGATTTCCCGGGGCAGAACAGGGAAACAGACCTGGGAAACACTGAAAACTCTGTCAGGACAGAAGAGAGAACGGAGAGTGAGGAAAAAAACACTTCTCAGAACTGATTTGAGAACAGGGCTTGTATTTTGGACAGACATCCCATAGAATAATTGAGTCTCTCTCTTTTTTTTTTTTCTAGAAACATGTAACAAAGCCTCATAGCAAAAATAAGTGAAAGATAACCCAAAGAGTCAGTGTTGTTCATAGATCAATAGACAACAATATTTAAAAACGATTTAAACATAGCAGTTCACATGAAATGGAAGTCGCACTGTTACATTCACGGAGAGAAACAATGTGTAGTAGAATAAGAAAATTACAGATCTTTGATTAAAAAGACAACATGATATAAATGTGTTTTTCTCTTTTATAAAAACCAAATATACAAGTTTGAAGTGAAGAAGTAGGAAGATTAAAAAATAAACATCAAATAGTACCAATCTGCATACATTCAGATTAAAATATAAATTTAGTCTGTTTCCATTAATCTGTTTCACCAGCAAAAAATCCATCTATTTATCTATCTATCTCTCTATCTTTCTATAAATATGTATGTGTATAAAGATTTGGCAAAGTAAGCCTGCTAAGTGCTGAAGTGCTTTACAACGGTTTTTGTTCTTCACTTGGACTTTCGCAGTGTGAAAAAACATTACAGTAGAAAAGAAGTTAAAATAGTCATTCCAACAGCTCATTTACGAGAAGTAGTGTCCAAAACTGTCTGTACAGATACATTAAAAAAAAAAAAAAGTCAACATTTATGATCTCAGAAGATGTAGGATGTCAACTGTTATGTCAACACAGTGAAAAAAAAATGTTATGTGTAATCATTTTTTAGGTACAGAAGGTGTTTTTTTTTCTAGTCTAAAATAAAATACAATTTGACTTAACATTCATTTTGCAGCAAATCATTCACAGAGGTATCTGGCACTTGTGTAGAAACATACTGGGGGATTTGGGGAGAAAAAACAATACACTTATTTAGAACATCTATATTTACAGATATATTAACACATTTCAGGCAGCAACTCCTTTGGAGTTCCAGCAGGGGGAGCTCTGTTCTCACACCAGCGTCTCTGGGAGCGTGTCTCCATTGTCTGATGATAACAGCTGCCATATCTGCCATTTCTCTGCCCTTTGCCAGTCCTGTGCTCTAATACCCTGTGCTGTCCCTGTGTTAGAGTGGGCTCTGGAGGTTTCTGGGAGTGACTCTGTGCTCCTGGGCACCTGAGGGTCCAGAGACTCAGTCTGCTGTGAGAATGTGGCGCCTCCTCTTTTCAGGCCGGGATAAGGTGGGGGAGGCCTGTTGGGTCTCGGGGAGCGAGGGGGTCTGCCAGGGCTTCCTGGAGCTAGTTTGGGCCACTCTGATTGGTAGGGTCTGGCGGTGCACCGTGATTGCCATGGAGATGACTCGATGCTGAGCTGCGACTGGTTGTGTCGGCTGTCACTCACGGGAGTACTGCTGGCACGTGTGACAGGTGGGTGGGGCTTGCAATCGACTGCACTGGGTGATGTGTGTGTCCTCCGGACGGGCTGTTTTTCGTATCCGTGGTTACTAAAGGTGGTGCGCAGTGACCTAGGGGAGCCATGTCCTACCAGCTTTTCAAGAGAGTCTAGAACAAAACCATATCAAAATACGTATAATTACTTTTCGATCTTAAGAATTCAACCTCAAGAATTCAATGCATTTCAAAGAAAAAAAAAGTCCTTGGTGAAAGTAACAAAGTAACATTCTGTGATTCATAAACCTTCAAACATCTAAACCACCATAACTTAGTAACTCATAACTTAGTGTCTCGATTTTACCTTTATCGATTTTACCACTGTGGGCTAAACCTCCACATTCTAGGTCATTTTCACTATCTGTCAATGCACAGACTGTGTGTTCTCCTGTATTCTGTACCTGTGCTCTGAGGTTCCTGGTGCTCTGATTTGAGTGAGGCATGCCATGCTGTCCAAATTCTGCTCTTCTCATCTGCTTTTTCATCTAGACACACAGAATACCAAGTTGAGCCTCCTGCACAGAGAGACTTTCTCATGGTAAACAAGACATGCAAACACCAACGCTGACATCCTCACAAATCTCGCTTTAAGATTCTTGAAGATTCACTGCATGCTTAATGTTCTCATGGCTTTTTCATGGTCCTCCGTAAGAGAAAGAGTAATCAGCGTCAACCCACTCAGCAAAAAGTATAGCTTCATTCAGCCAGATACAGGTTGTGAGAAGAGAAACCTTACAGGGTTATGAATAACTGAGCTCCTAACCCAAGACAAAGTTTTTTGAACTGAATTGAACTGAATTCAAAATAGCAAGAGGAATGTCCTTAATAAGACACAAAAAAACAATATTGTGAGGATAAAAAATCACAACGGAGCTGACCGGAGTCTGTTTGCGGTGGCGTGGAGGATGAGACCCAGGCTTTGGCTTTGGCTTGCCCGGTGTGAGTGAGCTTCTCTGGGCTATGGGGCAGTTCATCGTCCCCGTGTCCTGGAGGGAGGAGCCAGTCAGACTGACCGACAGGGGAGTTATTGTCGTATGGAGACACCTCCCCGCTGGAGGCTCTCATGGAGTCAGTGGAGGAGCGTCTCCCGCTCAGACTCAACGAGTCATCCGTCCTCGATAAACTCGGACTCCTGCGAAGGAGATGGTGTGTGAGCGACTGTCGGTCCCCGGGGGGGGGGGGGGGGGGGATGGTGCAGAACTGCAGTGCTTTCAGTGTTAGCTAAAATAATATTCACTCATTACAGATCAGAACTTGTTTTCAATATACTTTACACTGTGAATCCAATAAAATCCAATTATTTTTATTTTCATATTGAAATGGAACTGATTCAAGTCTAGATGGACATTTTGTATTATATTGTATTTGTAACACTGTGTTTCATCGAGGAAGATTGGTGAGATGCAATAGCCTGAAAATGTTCACTTAAAAAAAACCCAACAAAAAACAACAATGGATGAGCTGGTTGTTTGAAAATGGTTTGTATTCTCTCTAAAACTAAAATGCAAAGCCACAATATTAGCACAATAATGTTTTGAGCCATTTGTTTAACATGGCGATTCTGTCTCACACAATAAACCTCAGCTCAGAGGCTCTCAACATACTGATTTGCATGTGTTATATCAAAACATCTATGAGATCAAGAGTGTATGTTCTCTTGTCCATCACCACTGACTGCACGGTTTAAGCCCATGTATGTGTGGAGAACCGAAGCACACTTACTCCCACTGTGAGGCCTTCCGCCGTAGTAAGTAGTCCACCACGTCAGGGTCTGTCTCCAACAAACTGAGCAGAACTTCATGCTGTAGGTCAGCAGACACCTGAAGGGTGTGCCGCACCAAAGAAAACCCGTTAGAGATCAATCGCTCTGTTTCAGTTTAATCACTGCTCTAAATCCCTTTAATTCTGGTACTGGCTCTAGTTCAGTGAAGTTCTTAAAAACATTTCCAAACAGTGAACCATCAAAGCATTTGTGAAGCACCAATCACTGGTCATATTATTGTATTTTTTATGTGCGAATAATGCATTAAATTAAAGTAAAAAAACCTTTTTATTCGGTATGAAAGCACGCCATCTGTGCAAGTCATGACATATACTTCAGCCTCACTGAGACAAAATAATCACATGACCTCACAGGAAGACAACCACAAGTCATACTGTTCACACAGCCAATCAACAGCATTCTACCATATCTTTGTTCATGTTTCACCAGTATGTGCACATTCACTCAAAGGATCCTTAAATCACCTTGACAGCTACTGCGAATGAACGAATTTGAAATAACAATGGAAAAAAAAGGAGCTTGATCTCTTTACCTGATTTGACGTGAGTCATCGGGCAATAATATGAACCAATTACGCTACCATCTGACAGCACGAACAATAACTAATAAGCCTAAATGGTGTAGCTAATATGTAAAGTCTCTTGTTACCGTGAAGAGGGCGTCATATGTGTCGATCATTCTCTGGACCACACCGATGATGGCTGCGCTGTCCTCCACGCGGGCTGGCGTCTGCACACTGAACTCTTTATCAGAACTCTTCTGCTTATGCAGCAGGTTCGGCCCAAAGATAGTGGCCAGGTTTAGAGAGGTCATTTTGTTGCCGGGGATCTGAAAGGTCACATATACAATACACATTCTGTTGAGCTTTAAGCAAATATGACTGAGTTGCATTACTGAATGGCATTGCTGAACTCGATTGGGTGTCTCTGTGAAAACAAGCATTGATTGACGTTTAATAAAGAATAGACAGACAGGATGCTCGTGGTTTACACTGCAGTGTGTGCAGAAAAACTGTAGCTAAAGCAACAAGTCTTGGTTGATATCATCTGCTGACAGGCTAGGTAAGGTCACAATTGTCATTAGTTATTGTGTCACAATACTGTCTTTAGTTAGTTATATTAATGTGTCACAATAATGTCTTTAGTTAGTTATATTAATGTGTGATAATACTGTCTTTAGTTAGTTATATTAATGTGTGACAATACTGTCTTTAGTTAGTTATATTAATGTGTCACAATACTGTCTTTAGTTAGTTACATTAATGTGTCACAATACTGTCTTTAGTTAGTTCCATTAATGTGTCACAGTGCTGCCATTAGATAGTTACATTAATGTGTCACAATACTGTCTTTAGTTAGTTATATTAATGTGTCACAATACTGTCTTTAGTTAGTTATATTAATGTGTGACAATACTGTCTTTAGTTAGTTATATTAATGTGTCACAATACTGTCTTTAGTTAGTTACATTAATGTGTCACAATACTGTCTTTAGTTAGTTACATTAATGTGTCACAATACTGACATTAGTTAGTTACATTAATGTGTCACAATACTGTCTTTAGTTAGTTATATTAATGTGTCACAATACTGTCTTTAGTTAGTTATATTAATGTGTCACAGTGCTGCCATTAGATAGTTACATTAATGTGTCACAATACTGTCTTTAGTTAGTTATATTAATGTGTCACAATACTGTCTTTAGTTAGTTACATTAATGTTTCACAATACTGTCTTTAGTTAGTTATATTAATGTGTCACAATACTGTCTTTAGTTAGTTACATTAATGTGTCACAGTGCTGCCATTAGTTAGTTACATTAATGTGTCACAATACTGTCTTTAGTTAGTTATATTAATGTGTCACAATACTGTCTTTAGTTAGTTACATTAATGTGTCACAATACTGTCTTTAGTTAGTTATATTAATGTGTCACAATACTGTCTTTAGTTAGTTACATTAATGTGTCACAGTGCTGCCATTAGTTAGTTACATTAATGTGTCACAATGCTGACAACATTTAGCTACATTACTGTAACAGTACTGTCCTGAGTTAG
Source organism: Chanos chanos (assembly GCF_902362185.1). Taxonomy (NCBI): domain Eukaryota; kingdom Metazoa; phylum Chordata; class Actinopteri; order Gonorynchiformes; family Chanidae; genus Chanos; species Chanos chanos. Next base: position 3,627,524 of record NC_044504.1, read on the forward strand.
TTCCATTACTGTAACAATACTGACATTAGTTAGTTACATTAATGTGTCACAACACTGTCTTTAGTTAGTTACATTACTGTGTCACAATGCTGACAACATTTAGCAACATTATTTGGTCAGAATACCCTCTTTAGTTAGTTATATTACTGTAACACAATATCATCTCGAGTGAGTTACATTATCATTAGTTAGTCACATTATCATGCTATGATGCCGTCTTTATTTATTTGCATTAGTTTCGTATTGCCGAACAGCACAACTCACCTCATGTCCGTCTTTGTCGTAGGTGTCCTCGGCATGGGCAGCCACGGTGGACAGGAACTCCAGGAGGCAGTGCAGGGTGTCACTGTTACAGGGCGGGAGCAGGGAGATGAGGAGATGCAAAGTGCTGTGCTGCTCGGCTGGGTCCAGCGCTACACACACACCAACACAGGAACACACCCACAGTCAGTCAACACACAGCACCAGCACAAATTCAGCATGCTTACATTACCTCAAACCTCCTGAATTAACTATGGACTCCTTAATCTGTTTGTGTGAGTAAGCACTGTCAAGGTCAAACGACAGAGAGAAAGAGAGAGAGAGAGAGAGAGAGAGAGAGAGAGAGAGAGAGAGAGAGAGAGAGTGTTTGTGTGTGCAAGTGAGACAGAAGACCGTGTGAGCAGACGTGTAGAGTGTGTGTCCCTGGTGTTACTTTGAATATGCAACTCAGCTTTGCAGTCTGTTCAGATTTTTCATCTATGATGGTTTTGATTAGAACATGGAGAATGACAGCCTGATACTAGCTTTGAACTGTTACTGTTACTGTTACTGTTACTGTTACTCCATGGCGAGTCTTGCTCCAACACTGGTAGATTAGCATATTAGTAATAATAGGACACATGTCAGTGTTTGATAGCCATACTAAGCATATGGATCCAGGCGCCTCTGCTTAATATGACAGGAATAGTGAACCAGTGAGTGGAGAAGTAAACCAGTTGACCCAGGGGTGCATAAAAAAATGAGCTAAAGTGGTGGTAAGCTAAGCTAGCTAGAAACCATGGCGTGACTGAGTAGCATCCATCCAACTTTTTATCCACTAACGAGAGTCCACCTTCCAACAAATTCTCAACTGAAGCTGTGTGTAGACGTGTAGTAAGACGGAATGAGAACAGTCCTTACACAAGCAGTTGATAAAAGCACTGTAGAGCTCTCTGGTTAGCAACGGATCCGGCATGTCTCTCAGAAACTCTTTCAACAAAGCCGCCACGTCGTGGACGCTCTGCTTCTCGTCCAAAACTACTTCCTCACCTAAGTCAAACTCCTCTCGCAGCTACAAAACACATCGCACAACCTTCAGACGGCAATTCAAAACAAACTATGTTCTTACTTCAAATAAAAAAAAAAAAGTCTTGTTTTTATTTTGATGGAAAAAGAGGCTGGTTCCTGGACCTTTCTGACTAATAAAGACATACATAACTGCTAGTATGACCTCTCAATGATTGCTAGACGCTTCATCTTGGAGAGCCAAGACTTTTATTTATTTATTTATTTATATGTATGTGAGCTCCAACCATAGACTGATGCATTACATTGCACAAGCTAGGGGCCAAAAGACTGTACCCCTCAGACATCTGTAAGTATAAGTATAGGGAAGTGGGGTTTTGAATAAAAAAACTGTGTGTTGAATCAGTTAACTGGATCTTTTAATGCATTTATGAAATCGTGGGTTTACTGTATTGATACTCTCTCTCTCTCTCTCTCTCTCTCTCTCTCTCCTGTCTTGTAAGTCTTTGTCTGGTCCATGACCTTCATCTCTTTCTCTTTTTCTTTTTACATATTTCTTTTTTTTCTCCACAGTTTGGAATGCCCAATTACCCATAATCCCTCATAAGTATCCCTCTCACATGGCAACCACAGGGTGAATTAGTCTGAAACCTGTTTGAATAATAATGTAAATGTTCTTCAGCTGTCTTGTCTGAAAATCGTGGCCACAAAACTGGCCACGATTTTCCCTGAGAGACTTTAGATCCCAGGAGATGTAGCTGGTGAGATAATAGTTAAATATATTCGTCATGTTTGTTAAGGATTTAAGTGAGCTAAATTCCTCCAGGCCATGGCTAAAGCAGCTCTTTGTTGAATTGCGCAGTAACTTTGATAGGCAGAGTGAATGTTTTAGTTGTTCTGACGTAGTTCCCCGTATATTTCGCGGGTTGTATTTCACCAGCAGAATGAAGCTTTCAGGACTTAAGCTGATAATCAAATGCTGACACTTGGCGAACTCAACAGTTCATAAAATACTTTCCAAAACCATCTTACCTGTCTCACCCGTTTCTTTGAGCTCCCCACACGGAAGATGCCAACTGTCTGCAGACCTAAATCAAACAGACAGAGGGATTAAGGACATTTCAGAGCAATGGAATTTTTGATCCATTCTGTTACGGAAAGAAGAGTCTTCAAACAGGCTTCAGCTATCATTAGGGGAAAAAAGCTACCATGGTGGCCTCTTTTCGGTCATATTTACAACGGTAGTGGCAACTGAAACACATGACATCACGCTATAACACTATATTCTGACTGAAAGTCCATTCAACTGTGAGACTTGCGTTTTCAAGTGTTTGAAAGCTTGGCTTGTTGAGTCAGTAGTATGCCGGGGTGGGCTTGGTAATGTTGTCAGTTAAGCAGTCCAGCTGACAGAGTCTGGGCCGAAAAATGATGGTTTTGAAGTATTTACCATTTCTCTCCAGATGCTGGCAGCAGCAGTCCACCACTCGTGGTACCTGTCTGTAAATGGGGTTGAGGCTGAGCTTCTTGTCTCTGTGTTTCTCTTTCTTACTGGGTGTTTCGGCGGGAAGAGAAAGCTGGAGCGCCTCCAGCAGGCGAGACTGACTATCGTCCAGGTCTGTGATGCAGTCGACGGACATCCCACCCTGTGGAACATAGCAACCATAGAACTGACTCCTTGACACAATGATGATTCATTCTCCTCAAATACTGTGCATGCTGAGCAACTCTAACTATTGTCTTTCCGTGTTCTGTTGAATGTAAGTGTCTGGAAGCTTCAAAAATGGCAGATGAGATGCGTTCATAATCAAAACATATGTATTTTAATACATGAGAGTACACGCTTGCGTTCTTATGCATTCTGGAATGTTCCAAAAACACAACTGTAAGCATTCACACACAATCTGCTCTCAGTGACAAATTTACCAGACAAACACCCCCCAAAAATTGGTACAAATACACAAATGCATTAAGACGTACAATTGCTTCTTTCTCCTCCTCTCCTTCATGTCCGGCCATAAAATTTCCACCTCAACCCACAACTACTTCCACAAAGTATTCAGCCACTAACTGAGAGCAATGAGGAAAGATTAAAAAGAGTGCAGCTGGCACTGAATGGCATGGAGCTGATACTCTACCCGTCTGCGGGCACGGCGCGCCACCTCCGGGGTGTCAGGGGAGTTCGGTTCGTTGGGCGTTTCTGAGGTGGAGCTGAGAGAGGAGTTGCTACTGGAGAGCTCTTTGTTGGTTCTGCGGCTGGCGAAGTGAAGGATGGAGGTCATGAGGTCAGACGGGTCCCTCTGCTCGGCCCGCTGGTCCTCCACTCGCTGCTTATGCCTCCGGTCATTGGCTATCACTTCAGACAAGGACAGGCCAAACGCCTGGGGGACACACTCTGACAAACAGACCCAGAGAGAGAGAGTGTGGGAAAGAGGGCAAGGATGAAAGAAAGAAAGAAAGAAAGAAAGAAAGAACATGGATTGAAAAGGAGAGTCCTCAGTCTTTAGCTTAGTAACAGCAAAACCACTCAGGACTCAGTGTAATTGAATGCAAGTTTGGCAGAAGGCAAATCCTAACTCCTAATGCATTTCCCCGAGTACTGCATGTGCACATTAGGGGAGGGAGAGGCTGCATGTCATCGTCCAGCACCCACAGAATTGTACTCATTCCCAATAAATCATGGAAAAAACGAGCAAACAAACCAATACATAAACAAAACAAACCCTTCTCAATAAATCAAGAAACAACAAGCAAACAAACCAATAAATAAACAAAACAAACCCTTGTGCCCAGGGCTTAATTTGTGCCGAACTTCCAGGACCTCCCAGACTGGGAACGGCACCCATTTGATTGAATCCGGCACCTCCTTTGTCACTCTAAAATCTGTAAATGATTTTTTTTTTTTGTGATATGTGAGGGATAGTGTACAGCGAGCCAGTTATAATTGCAAAATAAACCCGACAGTGTGATGTAGGACCGCGACGGGAAACGGAGGGGGTTCATTTTGCAATAATGACCGGCTCACTGTACATTATCCCACTTATTACATGGCCACTTATTAAAGAAATCAATCATTTGACAAAATATTGATTTAAAATTGATTTTATTGATTTAAAGATGATATTTCTGCTTCTGCTAAAAAAAAACTAAAAAAAAACTAGTCCATAGCAGCAGTCTGTTATTCATAGCAGCGGTCTGCTATTCAGAAATAACAGACTGTAGAACGCCGTAATTGACCACAGTAAAATGGTCAACAAAGCTGTGGAATGATTAATGTTATCTGTTCTGTCATTCTTTTATCTCCCACTGAAGTTACTCATAGTCGCTTCTTTGCCTATTTTGGATACATTTTAAATCTGATTAAAAGAAAGAAAGAGAGAGAGACAGAGAGAGCGAAAGAGAGAGAGAGGGAGAGAGAGAGAGAGAGAGAGAGAGAGAGAGAGAGAGAGAAAGAGGTCAGTCACTCAGGTCATGCAGTAACGCCTGAAGTGTGTGGAGTTTTGCACACATTACGTGACTCTTTCTCTCCCCTGACCTGCCCGAACGGCACCTTCTCTGTGTTCCGGGACCTTCTGATTTACACATTAGGCACTGCTTGTGCCCGAAACCTCACTGTTGCCTTTCAAACCACAGCCTACATCATAGGCCTACCAGTAATCATACTGCATTCAGTCTGCAATCACCATGCAATGAAAACATATACCATGTTTTTAAGTAGTTATTAAAAGTCCTATTTCATTGTGGATCATTGCGATGTTTGATCAAAAAACCTGTCACTGTCTGTGACACAGCGTGAGAGAAAAGCGCCGCGTCATTCGGCCTAGCCCAGCTAGCTCAGCCGTCATGACTGACGAGCCTCGCGGCTTTTGTTTTGGTTATTTCTTTGGCTGCCGAGTTGACGTCCGAGTTCGCATTCCTACGGAGGTTGTTGCAGAGGGCTGGTCACGGTGTTTTAGCGGGAGGATACTGTATATTTTTACGTCAGGATGCACAGCTGTGAATGTATGCCTTAAACTGAAATTTCACGCACCTCTGGAGCAAAAGGATCAAAGACCGTCATTTAACAGTGCTGACGGCTGCTCCCTCAACCAGAAGTGTGAAAACATTGCCCGGCTAAAGAGAGAATAAAGATTTACCAGCCTTCAGTCACAGTTTGACTCAGCTCTGGGCATGAAAGTAACTGTTTTTATCATAAAAAGAATGCAGAGTTGACTTATGAACAATATCATTTTCTTATTCGTTTGTCTGTCTCTTCGTGTGTGTCTGTTTAAAAGATAAAAAATGGAGAAAAGCCACTCGTCCACCATTTTGGCAAACGTGTGTTTTACGGACAAGCGTGAGTGTAACGTAAGGCAATATAAACATCTGAGTGACATCAAACAGTTCCCATCTGGACGACGGCCACGCCTTCCTTAATGCATGTCAATCACCTCAAAGTCAAATACTTCAAACGAGTCCGGGAATATACTGTATGCATGACGCACTTTGAACTTCAGCCAATCAGTTAGTGGAACCTACAAAGGCGAATCCAAACATTAGTAGGTATCATTATTCCCGTAATATTTACCTTTTACTTTGCTCTTTTCTTTGGACAATGAATCAAACTTCCTCCTGAGGGACTTCTTCCGTTTTTGTCCATCTGTGAAAGAACGGGGAATGCAACAGATTAGAAGTATTTCTGTGCAATATAAATGTTTCAGCCCAGGGGACAAGGTCCGCAGATGTCACATCCTTTCCAGTTCAAGTCTTTTCTCCAAAACACCATAGGTCAACCACGAGCAATGCGGATCCAAAGAAGACTTCACAGTGTTTGGCCGAGCACTGTTCCCAAAACATGCCGTTCAGTACTATTCTCACAACAAATGCAGTACAAGCAAACTACCATGCAGGAGCAGATTGTGCAAGTTTGTATTCAAAATAAAAAGGTGAATTGCCCATAGATTATTAGAAACCTCAGGGAGAGTTTACAATAGAAGGTTATCCACAGAGAGAAGGCCATATGCACAGTACACAATCTATACCTGGGTAATTCTTCAACTATGGTTCATTTTGGTCAGAAAAATTTTAGCATTTAGCTTTTTTTTGTTTTGCTATGAAAATGCATTGCTATGGTTTATTTCCCCATTCTGTAGAAACATATCCTGATAGTGGCTGTGATGATTTTGCTAAATAATACATATTCCACTCCAATAGTAAGAGGAAATAATCATTTCCTGTTGTGGACGTTACTGCTGTGGAAATGACATTTTGTCACATTTCTTTTAAGATCTCATGATATCTTAACCCGCCGATGTCAGTTGTAGAGTTAGCGTTAAATATATACATAATACACAAAATACTCAATTTAATACATATTACCAAGTATACAAACCCTAAAACATGATCTCAGAATTCTGTTTTGTACAGTGTGGTGGACATGACAGTGAGGGACGGGGGTTCTTTTTATGAAAAATACAACAAAATGTGAAGAAATATTACAATACATAATATATTTCACCAAAATAGACATTAATGTCTAATTTGTACATGAACTCAACATTATTTCAATATTAAATTCAAAATAACGCAGGGTTGAAGGTTCAAAGTCTGGCCTTGGCAACAAAGGCAATATAGTAAAACAGTGACAAAAGACAGTAATGGAAAAACAGACCCGAGAGCGAAGTCAGACAATTCCCCCAAAATTCACCATAATACCAATGTACAAAATCTGCCAAAAAAAAGAGAAAAACAGAAGAAAACAACCCTGCTTTTATAATTTACTTCCAACAAATCTAGGGGAAGCACAGAAATGCAATGGAAACTTCTGCATCGAATTTCTGGACTAGTGCTGCTTTGACCGTGTGTTGTTCTAGGCAAGAAAGTACAGATAAATCCTTCATAGTGAGGCTAATTATCGCTCAAGCCTTTAAGATAGTGAGTCATGAAGGCCTGAAAGTTTGAATTTTGTCTTTATGATTATGAGGTTTGATTCCAATCTAAAACACATAAATAGATGATTCCCACAAAAAAACAACAGATTATCCATGTTTTCTTCAGATACTCCACAACACCAATTCAACAACTCAACAACACTCTCTCTCTCTCTCTCTCTCTGTCTCTCTCTCTCTCCCTCTCCCTTTCATCACAGCCTCTGTTCTGTGCAGCCTAATAACGGGGTTTGACGGAGCGCTGCATATACAGGGAGTGTGAAGAAATGGAAAAACAGGAAACAAGTGAACTGGTGAAACAACACGACTGTTTACAGACACCGTTTTTTTTTTTCACTTTCGAGTGAGAAGGGGGCGGTAATTGAATTTCAAATGCATCAGATGTGGTAGAGGAACACTGTCACAGTTCTGACAGTCATCCGAAACACTGAAAAAGACTGTCCTATAATCAGGTTTGTTTGTTATCTAATACATGTAAGGATGATCCTGGCCCTTTTGATCAGTCAGATCAGCATCCTGTTTTTAATCATTTGAGCATTTCCACAGAAATCAGACCACTTTTCATGCTGGTAATTTGGTTTTCTCTGCAGTTTGGCATTCCAGAGAAACTAAAACACCGCATGTAAAAATGATTGTCTAAAGCTGCCACCTTGGGCATGATAAATATAAAAACATCGACGCCAAGGACGTTTTCGAGGGGCAGACACTTGCCTTGAGGTGGCATATGAAATGTTTTTCTGTTTCACATGTCAGACCCAACAAGTTCTAACAGGATTCCAAAAAAAAAAAAAAAAAAAAAAACCCTCTCAGGAAAAACAAGTAATCTTGAGGTGAGACGGTGAGAGCGTGGGTACAATTTACGGTTCATGTGTGAAGAGGATGGAGGGAGTAAAAAAGAACAACATCAAAGAAATTTCAGACGAGACACACACTCCAAATACGCATTCATGCGTTTCATGACTGTCCCCTGACGCTCGACGAACCTACACTCGAAGGTCATGGAGGAGTCTCAGTGTTTTCGACTTGAACCTGCCTATGTTAACCTGAATAATGAGCAAAATGTTTGATTTAAACATCTACAAATGTGCTGTAACTATTATGTCATGATGTCTCATTAATATTCATCATGACATCACTCAGTCTGCTTCACAGCTAGTTAAGCATCATACAGGAGAAATTCTTTGATGGATGGCAAAAGTGGCTATGGGTAAACTGTAGCAGGGCCAGAGGGATGAATGGACAGAGGCTGCAACGGGGCTATGGCTAGAGCAAATGTTGCCAAAGCTGTCGTAAATATTAATTAATATTTATGAGCAAAGAGAGCCAATCGGATTTGTGCAGCTATCATTCAAGAGACTTTACATAGATGAGTCCAACCCCTCATAACAAAGAAATGAATTTTCCACTGTATTAGGCATGTAAGGGGAATGGACGTAACTCAAAATTGAACATGGTTTTGTTTGAATGCCACATTGTTTCTCACAGTAACCTTATTAAAATGCTTAATTTTGCACCAGTTGGATTTTAAACAGTGAAAACATACTATTTCCTGTCTGCCACCCTGAGCTACCACAAGGACTTAACTGTTATAGAGAAGCAACAGAGTGGGCATTAATGGAGAGTCTGAAGACCAGCTCCATAATTGTGTGTGTGTGTGTGTGGGTGCAGACCTTTGGGGATGGTGATGGTGCTTCCCAGGTCGTAGTTCTGCTGCAGGCGACTCAGGGCCACGTCCTGTAACCTGACCCTCTCCAGCTCAGACAGACTCTGGATTGGCACGGGCTGTAGACGCACACTCCTCCCTGATGTGCTCTTCCATGTGAAATCTCCCTGTGAGAGAGACAGGACGGAGGGGGTTGAGAATGAGAGAGAACAGAGAGTGACACAGAGAAGATAGAGAGAAAAAAAAGAGAGAGAGAGAGATAGAATCTTTATGTCACTGTTACACTTAAGAGATGTATCTTGATTTGATCCCCGTAAATAAGCCAACAGGCTGCAGATTCCTTCACCTCTCTTATCAGTGCACACCTCTGACACTTTCTGGAGAGCAAAGCCATCAATTTAAATGCAGCTTAACTCACTGTGAAAACCAGAGTTATGCAGAGAGAGAGAGAGAGAGAGAGAGCGAGCTGCACAGAAGTATTAATCTTTTATCACATTAACTAGAATCTTTTCACCGAAATCTCTCAGTACGTTCCTCCCAGCACAGTCGAGACATGCACTAAAAACACCCAGCGGACAATAAAGCACCTGCCAACAACACTGCAATAAATCAACATAATTAAAACAGGATAATGATAACCACAGTACCAATAACTGATTAAGTGAAGAGTAGGTATATAACAATAGTCGACTGTGTGAAGTCCTGAGAGTGTATTCCAAACTGGAAAGGAGAGCCTTTTTTCCATCTCATTCTTCTTTTCCTCTAAAGAGACAAGTTGTTGGGAGAGTATTTGCATAAGTCAGCTGAGAAAGCTCACAGGTCACATGACATGGTTTTCATATTCACGGATTATCAAGAGACTGCAACGAATTAAAACAGCAACAACAAACAAGAAATATAAATAAGCTCACAATATTACATAACCCTGTCATTATGTACGGTTCAGACGTTCAAGGGAGACTTGTCTATGGTTACAAAGTCTACAGTTAAACAAAATAGCATCTTATGACAACGTTTGGGCACCTGCCCATAAATAGGCAAAAACAGAGAGCTCAAACAAGCCATAAACAAGAGTTTAATATAGTGTTGGATACACTAACACTGCAACACAGTTGGCCTGGCAGGATATCTATCTCTGCAAGAGTGTTGGCTGATCAAGCACGAACGCCAGTCCTCAGTGTATGAACATTTTGTGTTCAGTTTTGGTTTAAAAGGTGCCTGAAAATACAATGCACTGGGGAAAAACAAGGGTATTCACAGAACGTTCCAGAGCAGGCGTATTCAGCTGAGAGCCCGTGGGCTAAATCTGGCCCAAGAGCAACCTCCAATGGTCCAGAGGCGACTGCTGTCAAATTCAAGTTATACACCAGTTAGTTCTGGTCGAGTAATTTGATTAGGCAAGAGGCATTCCATGAATGCTCAGTATATTCAGTATAACAGCAATAACAGCAACAGTACAAAAAAAAAAAATATATATATATATATGTATGTATGCATGTGTGTGTGTGTGTGTGTGTATATATATATATATATATCTCACTTCTATAAATATAACATCTCGCTAGCAACACAGTCAGTAAATGCCTGCAAACAAGCAGTAAATGGAAATATGTGTAAAGGTAAAGCCAAAATGGGTTTAAATCAGGGGTGTCAAACTCCAGTCCTGGTGGGCCGGGGTCCTGCTGATTTTTGTTTTCACCTCTTAGTTACCTGTTGATTTTCACCTTGAAAACAGGTGTGGACACTCTTCAGCCAATCAGAGATTCTATTTAGTTGGTCTACAAGAAAAACAGCAGGACCCCGGCCCTCCAGGACCGGAGTTTGACAACCCTGGTTTAAATCAACGAAAATGTGTGAATGTAAACAGGCTGCTGAAAACCTCTGGCCCATGAACAAGGTCTAGTTTTGAAATCCGCCGAAATTTGTAATTGAACAGCCCTCTTTGAAAACACATCACGAAACGCTTCATGTTTACATATGGAATCATAAAGGTGTTTCAGCTGCTGCTGAAGTTCTGGCAAACACTGGTGTGCACTTAGTCAACCCTCATTAACTTCAATGGTTCTTAGAGAAAAATAACTGAAATGTGTCCGAAACAAGAAACATTACCAATTTCTTTTGAATGAGTGGAAGTGAAGAGGTATTTTAAAACAACAACACATCCACACATTCTTGAGAAGAGAACAACCTACTTGGAAATCTATGATTTCTGCTGATCCATGTCCTAAACCTGCCCTGTCAAAGTTAAATGTGCTTCAACACGTTGCCAAAATTAGAGATGTCACATGTGTCTGATTCTGGAGAAGTTTACACATTCGTGTCAAGTTTACTGTAAAGTAACATCTCCAGGTTGTGTGGACCTGGAAAAAAAGTTTCCAAAGAAAACCAAACAAACAAACAAAAAACAAGGAGTCCTGTCCCTGGTACCCACCCCAGAGGCCGACTGGCTGTATTCTCCCCTCCCCTTACCTCCCCAACATTTTTACACCTACTCTTCTCTGAATTTGTGTTTTTGCTTTGAAAAGCTTCGTATTGTTCCAGCAGCTGAAGTTATAGTGTCCTTCAGTATCCTCTTGGTCAAGTTTCAATATCTCTTAAAAAGAGATCCATTGTTTACAAAGACCATTTTAGGTCAATGTCACTATGTTCACTCCTTTAGCTAATACTCTTACCCAGAGCAATTTGCTACTGCTTTCTATATAAGGAGATCACAGGCCTCTATATAAGAGATCACATGCTTTACATAAGAGATCACAGGTCTCTATGTAAGAGATCACAGGCCTCTATATGAGAGATCACATTCTTCTATACAAAGGATCACAAGCTTCTATATGAAAGATCACATTCTTCTATACAAGAGATCACATTCTTCTATATAAGAGATCACAGGCTTCTATATAAGAGATCACAGGCCACTATATGAGAGATCACATTCTTCTATATAAGAGATCACAGGCTTCTATATATGAGATCGCAAGCTTCTACACAAGAGATCACAGGCTTCTATAGATAAGATCACAAGCTTCTATATGAAAGATCACATTCTTCTATTTAAGCGATCACAGGCTTCTATGTATGAGATCACAGGCTTCTATATAAGAGATCACAGGCTTCTTGAGTAACTTGGGGTGTTTGGTGCTTTGCTCTGGAGCACATCCACAGGGAAGTCCCCTGCTTGGGCTTCAAACCCAGAGCCTTGTGTTTCTGGACTCTTTACCACTATACCATGACTGCTGTTCTGGTTCTCGTGGATCATGTTCTTGTTCCTCACTGACCTCACAAGCCTATTGGTCCTGAGGTTGCCATGGCAACCCTCTGTGTTTACTAAACAGAGGTGAGTCTCCCAATCTGTTTTTAAATGGAGTGAGAGAGATGAAGATGAGACAAACAGGGTATTTTAATGATGCACAGAGTAATGTGAGTCCACCACAACAGAGAGCACTACACAATGACCTCTAAAAAAACCACAGACAAACATCAGCATTCTAGAGAAAGTGAACGTGTTCACCCACTGGCCTGCCAGTGAGGCTGGCGTAGCCCCTGTGGCTAATGGCACTGCTAGTTTTAGTGCTCCTGAAGCCAATGCACTGGCTGTCATTCCCAGCTGCGGAAAATCGGCACCTGGCGGGAATACCAAAATGCCAGAGCAGCCCATCCTTCCATAATTTCACGTGCAATAAATTTCAGACAGAGACAACCAAGACATGCGTGCATAAACCATTTTAATGCTTTAAGACAGATTAAAACAACCATTCCTTTTTACTGGACAAAGCCTCTATCATCTTTACTGCGTAGCTGTGGGTCTCATGTTTACTTGTCTGGAAAACTTGCCTTTTGTTTATTGTAATGGTTGTTAGAGAAGTAAACTTGGCTGTTAGAACAGTAAACTCCAAACAGCTAAAACAGTACTACACTCAAATACAGCTCAGTGTAAGCTTCAGTCGGATTTACCCAAATGAAATAGGCTATTTTTGGTATTTTTCAACTGAGTCCTTCTTCTTCTTTCTTTCTCTTTTGTATATGGTCAGCCGGGTTGCTTAGCAACCGGTAAACAGCCTCCCCTCTTCCTCTGCTGAGCTGAAATGCTTTCTCAGGCTGCAGTGTCTTTTCACATGATAACATTAGTGAACATGTTTTTCACACACACACACACACACACACACACACACACACAGACACACAGACACACAGACACACAGAAACACACACACGCACAGACACACACGCGCACACACACACTCACTTTGTCTCTCTCTCTCTCTCTCTCTCTCTCTCTCTCTCTCTGTCTGATGGAGGGAATAAAGAGTGTACTTGTGTCATAATGAGAGACCTTACATCCACTACAGCATAAACAACCCTGAATTAGACCGAGCTCATTTCATTTCACACAATGTGGCCAGTGCTCCGTAGGGGTTTGTCCTAAAAGCTGAGATGACAAAATTCATCAAAACATTCTTTCCCTATGAAGTCTATGGGACTGAGACACACATACATAATCATACACACACACACACACAAACGCGCACACACACACACACACACACACACACAAACACACATACACACACACGCACGCATGCACACACGCGCGCGCACACACACACACGCACACACACACAACATCACATTCCTGGCAAATTTGTGAATGTTACCATGGCATTTTTTTCCAGCACGCAGAGTTATTCACACAAACACACACAGAGCACATCAAGGAAGGGCATGCGGGGTGTGAGAGAGCGCGTCTCAAACCAATACCATTCACCGACATATCCAATCAGCCCAACATCAGACAGGGTGTGAGGGATCGCGTCCCAAACCCATACCATTCACTGACAGATCCAATCAGCCCAACATCAGACAGGGTGTGAGGGATCGCGTCCCAAACCTATACCATTCACTGACAGATCCAATCAGCCCAACATCAGACAGGGTGTGAGGGATCGCGTCCCAAACCCATACCATTCACTGACAGATCCAATCAGCCCAACATCAGACAGGGTGTGAGGGATCGCGTCCCAAACCTATACCATTCACTGACAGATCCAATCAGCCCAACATCAGACAGGGTGTGAGGGATTGCGTCCCAAACCCATACCATTCACTGACAGATCCAATCAGCCCAACATCAGACAGGGTGTGAGGGATCGCGTCCCAAACCTATACAATTCACTGACAGATCCAATCAGCCCAACATCAGACAGGGTGTGAGGGATCGCGTCCCAAACCCATACCATTCACTGACAGATCCAATCAGCCCAACATCAGACAGGGTGTGAGGGATCGCATCCCAAACCTATACCTTTCACTGATAGATCCAATCAGCCCAACATCAGACAGGGTGTGAGAGAGCGCGTCTCAAACCTATAGCTTTCACTGATAGATCCAATCAGCCCAACATCAGACAGGGTGTGAGGGATCGCGTCCCAAACCCATACCATTCACTGACAGATCCAATCAGCCCAACATCAGACAGGGTGTGAGGGATCGCGTCCCAAACCTATACCATTCACTGACAGATCCAATCAGCCCAACATCAGACAGGGTGTGAGGGATTGCGTCCCAAACCCATACCATTCACTGACAGATCCAATCAGCCCAACATCAGACAGGGTGTGAGGGATCGCGTCCCAAACCTATACCATTCACTGACAGATCCAATCAGCCCAACATCAGACAGGGTGTGAGGGATCGCGTCCCAAACCCATACCATTCACTGACAGATCCAATCAGCCCAACATCAGACAGGGTGTGAGGGATCGCATCCCAAACCTATACCTTTCACTGATAGATCCAATCAGCCCAACATCAGACAGGGTGTGAGAGAGCGCGTCTCAAACCTATAGCTTTCACTGATAGATCCAATCAGCCCAACATCAGACAGGGTGTGACAGGGCGAGAAAAAAAAAATGACCTGGAATATCACAGTGTGAATAAAGACATCATCTGTTCAAACGCGACGCAACATGGAAGGACAGACGCTGAGAACTCTAGCAGTGGCCCGGGGCACTCTTCCAAAATCACCGGGTCGAGAGCGTGCCCTGTTAGCACATCGCTGAGGAGTTGAAACCACTTAAAGCTACAAGCAACAACAATGATCTCTTACCAATGAAAACTACTCTGTCATAACCAAACCTGACTCATCCAAACATAGCTATATAATATCAACTCCATCCACGTATTCAGTGTTGAAGGAATACAGAGCCACTGTGTAAGGATTAATGCAGGCCATACTGTTGTTTTTCTGACTGTGTAAGCAGGTTTATTTCATTCTGAATGTGGGTTAAAGAGAATTTCACAGAAGAAAAAAAGGATCTTCGTGGACATAAATATGTCGTAAATCATGAACTAGCTGAACCACCCATGACCTGCATACTGATGCCTGCCTGAAAATATGTACATTCAAACGGGGGAAATGCATGCACATACATGCTGTGCACACACATACACACACACTCACGCACACACATGCACACACGTACACGCACACACGTACACACTCACACATGCAGGCGCTCACACACTCACACAAATACACGTGTCTGAGTACACCATTATGAAACAGATGTGTCCTGAATATTATAATGTGTTTCAAAATGAGCACTTATTCAAAGAGTGTGTATTATAATGAACACAGCCCCATCCATTCACCTGTGTGTAGCATCAATAAATGATCAGATATCAGATATTGGACTAAAGCTTATGAAATTCCTGCTCCCAGGCATCCATACGGTAATATTTTATTGTTTTACCCTGTGATTGGTAAGTGTTTAATTTTCTGTTTATCAACCTCCGTTTCACAAACACTAAGATTTGAACGATTGTTACTACATTTTGAAATGCGTTTGTTTGTTATTCTTCCTCTTGTAACCGACAGCATCTCATTGAAATTGCTAATGGTTTTTGTCCAAATTCCAGTTGAATGAGCCATGTGAGTGAATGTACATCTGCTGCTGGTTTCACTTAACATAAATTATCATTTACATGAAAATGCTGAGTGCCGCTGGATTCTGCACAGCTGTATGACAGAGAGACCACAATACCGCATCCACACTACATTTACACGCTGTTTAAAACGGGCTACCCATCCACCAAAACTAACTGCCTCATCCTCAACAGCTTCCTTCTCTTCCACAAAGAGCCCCAAAGATTTAAACGTTACTATGACAGAGAGAAAGACTTCAAAAGCCTCTTTTTTTTAAGTAAAGAGTTTTTTTGCCTCATCAGTAAAGTCCGCTTGGTTTCCACTCGCCCTGTAAGCTCATATGTTTTGTTGAGTGTGGCCAGAGGTGATGAATAGACATGGGGTCTTTGTGGGCCTCATTCTTTGTTTCCATAGACAAAACATCCCTAAAGTCACAAACAATGATTTTTCAACCTGTGGGTTTGAGCATCTAGTCAAGTCAATACGAAATACAACAAAACCACAGGATATGTTCTTTTCTGCCCGTCAGAGTTTCCAAACTACACCACATTTTAAACACTGTTAATGCTAAAAGCATCCTGTGAAGTTGAACAAATTGCTAAATTTATGAAAAACTGATGAAGGATTTAGAGTCAGATTTGCAGGATTCTCATACCAAAGTAAAAAAAAAAAGAAACAGAATCATTTGGCCTTCCACGCACGCATGCATGTCTCCTCGCCTTAGAGTTTATATATTATAATGGCTAACTGCCAATATGAATATGCTAATAAGCTTGTTTTAAAGACACAAGGCTGGCATGGGGCAGCAGCACATCAAATCTATTAAAAACAACATAAGGTGACATGCAACATAAGACGAAAGCCCATGTTGACACACAAAGCTCGAACAATAGGTAAACCGGCGAGAGACCAAACACTTCAATGAGAGCCATTGTTTGTCAACGACACCACGTAACTTATTTATGCTTCACCTTCCGGCTTTCCAGGAAAAAAGGAAAGCCCTTCAGGCTTTCTATTCAGCTACAAGGTTAGAGTATTCATGCAGTTTTTGGAAGTAACCTGTGGTAAACATACATGTCTGAGGTGACCCTGAGGGCTCGGGGCTTGAAGGGGAACAGGTCGAGTGTGGCGTATTTGTTGGATGGGTGTGTAGATTGTTATCTCGACCACTGTCTCTCAAAACATCTAGGAGAATGGAACTTGTGTTTCTCTCTTCTTCAAAGTCAAGATGAGCCACCCCCTTCTTGTGCCATAACCCCCCCCCCCAACAACAAAAAAAGAAAAGAATGAAATGTCAGAGATGTTCCTGTTGAGTGAGACTCACTGATAGAGGAGTTTGAAATATTACCCCTTTATGTTTCCAATGACAAACACCCTCTTTGAAACAAAGAAAAAGGAAGTGATACAATTTGGGTGAGTCATAGATTTCCACTTCCTGTATTTAGGTCAAATTAGTGCTGACCTGCTAATGACTGTTTCCACAGAGATGAATGGACAGGGGTGGGGTTTCTGGGACATGCGTTCTGTAAATATCAGTAATTATGGCTATGCCTTTGCTTTATCCATACTTCTTATTTCTGTTCATCTCCCAGGCACAATAAGTGTGAAGGACGAAAAGGGAAGATCTTGACAGAATCTGCGTTATGCTCTTTGAACCCTTGAAAAAATGCAACTGTGTAAAGCTGTGATGTATTGTTTACTGAAATTCCACTGCTAATGGTCCTGCAAACTTCAGAAAATGCCCACGATGTCTCACCATTTGGAAATATTTCTGTTGCAATAATGCATACACTCGTACTGGATGAAATTGCGTTTGTTCCACAGAAATGTGGAACAAACCTAAGCAGAAAGTTAAAAAAAAAAAAAAAAAAGGTAACAAAGTGAAAAGTTAAGTTTGCTTAACGTCTGTGCTCAGAGGCAGCATTAACTTTCATAATACTGACTTGGATGGAGGGTCTCCTTGATTTTTTTTTTTCTTTCAGAAATTCTTACCAGCTGAAACAGCTCAAACTGAAAATATTGTTTTGGCTGAAACAATTCAATTTAATCAACCGCTGATGGTTTCAAGTAAACGCATGACACATAACAGCAGATCGTAACATACAAAATATACATTGTCTCTGCCTTTTTTTCACAACAAAAACCAACCCACATTTTACAGTAAATCAAGTAAATGATTTAGGATTCATGATCAATATAACTTGACAACATTTCCGCCTTCTGAAAGCTGAATAAACTTGGGGGGACAACATTGCCAGGCCACGGATCTGTTTCTTTCTTTAAAGTTGAATGAACTTTGAACTTTCGACAGAGCAGCGCACACATCCTCTGGATCACGACCAGCCTCTTGTTTCATCCAGTTGTTTCATGTCTTGCATGAAACAGCCTTCTCACAGTTTGCTTTTTTAACGGCTCCTCAAACGTGAAGCGCTGTTCACAAAAAAAAAAAAAACGGTTAAAATTAGAAATCAAAACTTCAGTAGCGCCCAGCTCTCCCTGGAAGCGAGACTGTTGAATTTTTAAACAACAAATTCAAGTTACTCCTGTCCTGACTCTATCACTGTTTGGGTGTAGAGTTAAACATGTTTCAAACCTTCATTTACTGCACAGAACCCAGAAAAGAAGAAGAGGAAGAAAAGGGGGAAGGAAGAAAAAGAGGAAAAAAGACGCAAAGAGGACAAAAAAAAGAAAGAAAGACAGACAGAAAGAAAGAAAGACAGACAGAAAGAAAGAAAGACAAAAAGGAAGAACAATTGAGATACATTTTAAATTTTGCGTCTCAACAAGCAATGTCCATAATCAAATTTACCACTGTGTATGTGCGTGAACTTTAAACATAGTTTTGTCATTTACCAGAAAAGGCCTTGTGTGTGTTTGTCATTTACCAGAAAAAGCCTTGTGTGTGTGTGTGTGCACTGCTTTCATTTAAGAGTCAGATCACATTCAGTGTGTCATGCAGTAAGGTAATTAAGGACCTACAAAGGTACTGATAAAATTAGATTAAACATGTAACCAACAGGATGACAACAGCATAGCCAAACATTACACAAGTTATAGACTCTATAAGTTATTTTGAAGAAATCTTTAGGCTGAAATTCAGTAGCTGGAAGTTGACAGAGGCCATTGTGATACATGCAAATGGAAAGAGTGAGAACTAGCCGTTCTAGAACCTGCCACCCATATTTACAGGAGCCACGGTGTGTCTGAGGTTTCAGGTGTACACAGAGGTATGACAGAGATGGGGGAGAGAGAGAGAGCGAGAGAGAGAAAGAGAGAGAGAAATACCCCACTTAACGGCTGATCCAGCAGTATTTGACGTGAAGTGACTACTACAGAAGGCCAATTATTACAATCTAAAAAAAATGACCTAAAAACCGTGGTATGTGTGGAAAGTTTTCTTTGAAAAAGAACCATCTCCTCGTGCCAAGACTCAAAGCTCTGCACTGGGGACAGGACCAAACAACCCCCCCCCCCCCCAAAAAAGCCAATCCCTCCTTTTTTCCACTGGTCTTCTGCTATCAGTGATGTGGCCCGAAAGTGTAACCTCTCGCTTACCTCAGCTACATTAGTCTTGAGACAATGCGTATGTTGGCTTTATTCCAAATCACTGACATCACATGCTTACGCTTCACGCATGACTGCTGCATCACCTTTCAGCTCCACATGACCACTAAATCCCGACAACCAAGCTACTGGTCCAGAGTCACGTCCACCGAGCTCACCTCCTCCTGGAAGAGCCACCCAGAAGATGTTTTCTACATCAAAAAAACCTCCTCTGACCCTCATGTAGAGCCCTCTGAGTCACACCTGTCAAATTTGGTTTGTTTTCTTTTCCCCCTCAGCTCAACTGCATACACCTGACAGGTAACACAGCATTAAAACTCACTTAGTTTGCGTGTTTTCTAGATAAAGTCATCTGAAAATATATCATTTGCAAGCAAAGAGGAACCAGCAGGTCTCTGGATCTGCATCTGAAGAACCCTGGTTGAGGAGAAGACCACTGAAGCGGTTTCCCAGTGCAAAACCACAACAGTCTGAACCACAAACCATATCATATTCCAGACCAGATCAGCCACAGACCTGACCACTTCAGCACACAACAGGTATCCTGTGTCAGCAAAAGACACAGTTCCCTTACTGTCCTATCATTTTCATAACATTTAGGAAGTGCACCCTTCTGTGGCTGCACCTCATTGCTTTGCGTTGGAGTAAGGCACCTGCTCCACTATGTTCCATTGCTTTGGAGAGAAAAGATAAGCGTGGGAACCCTCAGAAAGGTGTAAACACAGGGAAAATGTACACAGACAACTTTGTTGCACGCGTTGAGGGAAGGGGGCAGAAGCAAAGAGGGTCGAGAAGCTTTTGGGGAGGGGGGGGGGGGCTGGACCTTTTGAGTTGGGTTTTTTTTTTTTTGTTCTTGTTGTTTTTCATGTGATAAAGTGGCTCACTCCAGTTTTGCCAAAATGCTTTACCACCAAAAAGAGCAACACTTTCTTAGGAGCTGTCATTTAAGTCACATGTCCGTCAAGCTTTTGTTTTCTGTCTATCTATCTATCAGCTATGTCACACCTGTCAGACTAATCAGTCGATTTTCTCAAAGACAAAGGGACAGAGTCGATTAACCAACAATAAAAACATGAATATTAAATGCTAATTAATGGTTTTCTCTCCCCAAATAAATACCTGACAGCCTCTAAACTGTCACAAAATGCATATACCGCAAAAGCCACATAACCACAAAGATACTACAGTATTTAGAATCTTCGGAAAATTGCTTCTTCTTCACTTAACGAAGGGCCTAATGTTACAGAGCACGTTTTTTCCGCTTTAAATGAGCAAAGTTCTGAGTAAATGAATAAATGCGAGCGAATAAATCGACAAAAAGCACGAACCCCCCCCCCAAGTCTCCCACTTACAAGGTACTGAATGCGTTTGTCCAGTGGTGTGGTTTCCCCCATACCGCGAGTCCAGCGTTAGAAACGCTCAGCAATATTCCTCAAACTGCGGGATTTCATCAACTCCACACGGAGTGACAGCGTACATCAACGTTGAAGAGGGCATCAGAGGAGGCAAAAGTAGGCGTTTTGGATGCGCACAGTCAGTCGCAGAAACGCAAAAGCATTAGTCAAATTTATTTCCCAACATGGGAAAAAAACTACAGTTACCAGTTGATTCTGTCAAAGGCGCGCCGACCCAGCGCAGAGGAAGCTTACAGATAGTAAAGGCGGGGCACCACACCAAGGACTCCGCTATTCAGAGGGAAAGCGAAGATAAGGCAAAATGTGTTTAGGGCAAGATAACAAACATTTGATAGAGGATAAGGACTGGACAGGCGCCAATGGAGCACACGCTCCCTTTCCTCTCGCGCCGTTCTTAAAATAAGCGCATTCCAAAGAGTTTCACAGAATTTGGTAACGTAACTGATTAAAACCATTTTAACGACTGCGGTGATAGTACACTCTAAACTCAAAAAGCTGTATTATAAGGGGTGCGTAGAAGGAGTTACAAAATGCCAGAAATCGCGAAAAAACATTAAATTATGATTAAAAAAAAAATCTAGTCAATAGGGCTGACAGTAAGTGACAGCTCAGCATCATTTTATTGTAATTACATGTACCGATAGTTGTGTCGTCATCAAAGGTTTGGACCATGCCTCACTAACTTGCTAGAACTACTACTGCATAGCTAGAGAACTTTGCTGCAGTTGGCACAAACTGTTGGTGCACTGAAGTCATGCTTCCCTATACTGTGTTGTTTTATTTTATATTAAGCAGTTTACCTTTCTTAACGAGTTAAACCTTTGTCATCAGGTTTTGAGTGTCAGCACAGGATAGTGGTGAGCATGTAGTTGATTTTTGAACTAGAAGGTAGGGCAGAATTGAACTAGCAGAGAAATCTCAGCACAGTGCAGAGTTTCAAATCGTTCTTAAGTTTGGTCATCTTACACACTGATTAATGTTGTGTTCTTACGATTTCATATTCCACACACACCAACTCCATCACCAACAAGACCACAAAAATGTCTTCCTCAGAGATGATGCTTTTCATTGTTCCTTGGTCTGATGTTTATTAAAACCTTCCTTAAGCGGTTCTTTATTATACACAGATGTGACAAAAGTATTGCAAAATGCCCATAACTGATTTGAAAGCCAGCGTTTACAGAAAGTCACTTAATTAAGACATGTGATGGATGATAAATTGCTCATGATCATAGATGGTCAAACTAACATGACCACTTCATTCAGCGCAACAGAATTTCATTAGATTTCCTCTTCAAATGCAACTGGATATAATATAACTATTTATCATGGATGTCAAAGATGCAAGATTTGTTACACTAAACTCATTGGCAGTGCGTTTATAGAATATTATATGAAATGTCTGGAATGTATAAAGAAATACTGCACTTGGCAACACCAATATTTACAGCTTTAAAAAAACAAACTCCACAAAGAATTATGGTACACTTTAGTATACATTGAAGCATTGGATTAGACATACAACACAGACATCAAATCAGTTATTATAACTTACTGGATTCAGTCTACACAAAATCTTTCATGAACTAATAACCTAATAAAACTGCTACCATATCTCTCTCTCGCTCTCTCTCTCTCGCTCTCTCTCTCTCAAGCCCTGTGGAATGCAGACAGCATTCCTACAAAACATCCTGGGATTTACCAACCCCGCAATACCTCCACCTAAATCAAAGACTCCCGAACATGTTCAGATATATCTGCAAAACATGCGGTTCTGTGTTCAAGTGCTGAATACACTGAACATCTTGGATCCTTCTAGGGAACATTTTGGGCTCCCTGATAACTGGAGCACATCTCAGAGAATGCGTTTACTTTTGAACATCTTCAGATAACAGTGAATGTAAAGTCTAACTATACAACAGAGAACATCCATAAAGGTATCTAAGGCAGAAAGCAGGGAGGCTACGGCAGTGAAGCCTCAGAAACCAGACTAAACCAGACTAAACCACAGTTCGGATGATCAGCTCAGTACAGGTTCATTTATTCCAGCTGCCAGCACAAATGAGGATTCCTCAGAAAAAGAAAGGAGGAAAGACAGAAGGAAAGAAAGAAAGAGAGGGCAATGAAGCGTAAAGAAAGGGTGAATCATGCAGCTGTAATGGATAAAGGAAATTAATCAAATACTTGTGATCTCTCATCGCAGAATCAAGATGGATTCTGACCATCAGAGCTTGGAGTTAACATTTGAAGCACAAAACACACAACAATAAAACCGTTACACTAGCAGATGAATTAAGGTGTTATACCAATTCGAACTTAATGTAACTAACTGTTCATGAAATTATTCGCCTGAGAAAACACAATTGCAATCCACGTCTCACTTATGACCCCACATGACCAATTAACAGTGTACTGCTCCCTCTATTGGACAAACAACTGTACAACATGCTATTTTTGTCTCTGTGAGAGAGTCATATTCCCACAGCACCCAGGTCATATCACACTCCCTCCCTTACTAAAAAAAGACAAACAAATACATATATGATAAACAGAGCCATTACTGCATGTAGTTCAGGCTGGGGCCTTGTTATCTACTAAAGGGCTTCACTGCAACACTGTAGCAAGGGCACACCAACAACTTGATTTGACTTGACAGTTGACTCTAAACACAGCACTTGGGCAGTCAATGACTGGACACAGAGAGTTTAATTAAAACAAGATGCAATTTCAGATCAGCTAAGGGACACGCTGATCTCTGGGAGGGATTTTTGTTTGTTTGTTTTTGATTTTGGCCTTACCCCATCGAACCATAACGAGATTCAGTCGACCTGTCAGTCGCCGGTTACGTAGACAGGCATTCAGATTCCATCCTTTCATACAGACGAAGCACTGAGGAATTTTATTCATTCGTCTGCGCTCCAGCTCGCTGACGTTCACCTGAAGAGTTCAGACTGTTCGGAACAGTTCAAGCAGTTCGGCTGACTGTTTGCGAGATGCTTCATTATCAGTCTCATTCATCGCGAGGGTCTCGTATTTTCTCCACACGTTTTGTTTCATTTGTTCATTTGTCATGTTAGAGACCTCCAGGCAGTTTATTTGGGGGGGACGGAGGGGGGTCAAAATGGAAACAAAGATAATCTAAATCAAAACTAAATGAATTCAAAATGCCTCGATCCAGAGCGGAGGAACGGGAGGAGGGGAACGCGGTCGGAGGTGGAATGTCTGCAGCCACATGAAAAAAAAAATTCATTTATTAAAAGCTCTGATGTCTGTGGTCGATGAATCAGGACACTGGCCGTAAACATTACGGACCAAATCAGTCACATCTTCACTGAGGTTCTTCTAGCAGGGCTGGAATATGCAGGGGGTGTTTTTGTAAACAGGAATCTGCTCAGGGCTAGTTTGGTTTGTATATCCGTCCTAATCCACAACTAAAGAATCAAATTATGACAGATTCAAGTGGATTAAATCATATAATTTCAACGTAAACCGGTTAATCTTCAAGGAGCTTTAAAACATCTAATGAGATACAGAAGTCAGCGAGGAGAAACTCGATAGTTTTGCAGTCTGCCCTTTTCTCTCTCCACGCATTTATTTTTTAATAAAGAGCCATCTCTGAGTTAAAGGAAAACAGCTAGCCTGTCTCAGAATACCCACATTTGCACAGGGCTAGATCTGAGCATACAGCAGACCGTAAACAACATCTGTTACCAGGACATGAACACACAATGACCCAAAAAGAGATGGAAGGGCAAACAGACAGGATAGTTTAGTGGTTTAGTTAACTGATAAAGTAAAATCTACGAGTGCTGTTTATGAGAGAAGAGAGAAAAACTATGCAACTACAGCACAACTGGGGGCAGCTCATAAACAATAGTAATATATATTTTTTGTGACTATTATTCTAACGTAATTAGCACTCATAATGACTGCCATACTATTAAAGAGTCATACTATTATATACTTTCAGCAGCCAGAAATATGATACATCGAAAATGATAGCGAGTAAGGGAAAAAAGCAAAGATGAACATATATATGTGTGTGTGTGTGTGTGTGTGTGTGTGTGTGTGTTAATACACACTGCCTAATAAAGAGAGAGGTTTATAAAGTTAGCTGTATGATTCTATGATTTGTTCCTGGAGTCATTCCAGACGAATTTTATTTATTTATTTAGTTTTCTCGATACGTTCTTTCACATCAAAGCGCTGGCCCTAACAACACATCTTTCGACTTTAATCCTCACAGGACAGAGAGAGCAGACGTACGATGACAGAGTCAGTAGTTAGCCCTCAACCCTGCCGCGTACGCAGCTAACACTGACTGTCTCCAGCGAGATGAAATATTCGCTGGCGGGAACATAGCCAGAGATCAGGTCAGCCTGCTCTGTGGTGAGAAATAAGAGAAGAGGTTTACTTCATGTAAACCAGATGTCTCTGTGCTTTACATTTCAGCTCTGCCCTGTCTCTGCACGACACTCTCTGTTTCTCTAAGCAGAAGCCGGTGAGTGATCACAGGCAAGTGTAAAGGAATACTGTTGGACTCAATTTCTATTTAAGGCACAGATTAATCCATGCGCGTTTGGGGCTGGGGGTGGGGGGCTGAGGGTGGGGAGGGGGGCATAGAGGGGGTCTCAAAGGGCAGTGCAGTGTTCATAACTAGGTCCTGAATCCTTAACAACCCTGCAACGCTTTCTTGACTGAAGAAACCCAAGAAAAAGAGAGGAAAGGAACAACGCGAACATCAAATGGACAATACAACATGGCGAGGAACATGTTTGCACAAAGGTTTTTGCAGTCTTCAAAGTGACACGACTTTGTCAGGAAGACACAGGGGCTCTGTACCAATCAACAAATTCAGTTACAATAGTACGGGGGGAAACCTGGCTGCACATCAGGGCCTTTGAAGTCCCAAAATTCCCATTCGGAAAAAACTGTTTACAAATCCATGTTTTGTTTGCAAAGACGCTCTGCCTCGTGTTCGGGTCGACTGTTTAAACTTCGGTTTTCAAAGTTTCCCTTTGGCCGAATATAAACAAGAATTTAATCCTGCCATTTTGTGCGGAGAGCTCAAAGGCAAATAAAAATGGATCACCGACAGCGAAGATTTTCAGTTTATTAAGAAGATGGTGGTCTGGACTCACGGGCGTAGATGGTGTATTTGTTTTTTGGCTCCTTTGCCAAGTATAAAGCCCAAGGTTGGACAACCGCACGCAGAAGCACCCATCAACCAAACAAGGAGATTACTGCGGCATAATTAAAAGGCTAACAGCTCAATAAAAGCATTGTCAGAGCGTGGCGTTTAAAAGAGGTGACGGGAGACCCTTCACGAGGAGGTGTAAACAGCGTTTAAAGCTAGCATCTGTTAGGTTACCAAAGACAACATCTTGAAAACAAGTAAAGACATAGACATGAGCAAGGAACATAACCAGGACTGAAGTTCTAGAGAGGCCTGTGCTGGAGAAATGTATGTGACATAGAGAGGAAAAAACACACTGCTGATTGTCTATACTGATTTCTAAAGTACACACTGCTCTGTGGCAAGCACAAAAAAAGACAAAAAAAATTCGGGCGGTCCAGAAAGCGGCTTTAGTGAAAACTTTAGTAAACCTCCAAATAAAAGAGCCCTATGGCTTCATTCTCTTAGCAAAACAAAGCCACGGGGCTCTTCTATTAGGAGGTTCACTGCTTGCTCTGAGTTAACTAACTCAGCGTTTTCACTAAACCCACTTTCTGGAACACCCCCATTGGTGTCAGTGTCTTTGTTTGTTTGTTTGTTTGTTTTGCATTTTACTCAAATTCTTTACTGCACAGTTCTTTAATACTTGCTGTTACGGACCACTTTTAAACAGAGGTAAACAAAACAAAACAAAAAGCATATCCTGGAGGCCTGTGAATGATACTTTGGTTAATACATGACGGACATGAAGTGGGCGGAGCATAATGTATTCTGTTCATTTTCCAGTGAGATGTTCTGGCACTTGTCTGTGGACCAGATGGAGGAATCCGAGAGCGATAAGAATCTATAAACCACAGTTAAGAGCAAAGTGGGTAATAAGTTGGCAGAGGTATAACAATCCTGGTAATTCATCTGAGACTTAGCCCGGCTTTGTTTGTGTTTTGTTTTTTTTTAATTTTTTTTGGGGGGGGGGGGTGTTTTAGATTTCCCATTTATCATGCTCAACACGGAGCATTTTCCCTTGACATAGAGTTTCATCACATGTCAGTGAAACTATTTAGACCTCAGATGTCTACTGTGACTAAGAATCGAACCAGTGGCCAAGAATCTAACCACCGCACGAACGCACTGTGATGAAGAATAAACACACACTACACCAGCAGCGATGCCTGTAGATGCCTGCACTTACATGCTGTTTACCTGTGAAGTGTCTCTACTTTCTGTAAATCTGTTGAATAAATAAATATCTATGTAAATGACAGATGTAAGTCTGATGTAAAGAGGGGTATTGTGAAGAGTAAGAATCTAAGGCCATGGACTGCCAACATTCTCCATTTCTCCAGTGAGCAGCAGTGGATTCAGCTATGGCAGTAATCAGCTCCCTCACCATATTTATCAAGACTAATAAGACAAAGCTGAATCCAACGTGTGTGTGTGTGTGTGTGTGTGTGTGTGTGTGTGTGTGTCTGTGAGTGTGTGTGAGTGTGAGTGTGTGTGCGTGTATGTGTGTGTGTGTTTGCACGTCTGTGTGTCAGTGTGTGTGTGTGTGTGTCTGTTTGCACGTCTGTGTGTGTGTGTGTGTTTGCGCATCTGTGTGTGTGTGTGTGTGTGTGTGTTTGCGCGTGTGTGTGTGTGTGTGTGTGTGTGTTTGCGCATCTGTGTGTGAGTGTGAGTGTGTGCGTGTGTGTGTGTGTGTGTGTGTGTACTGCTAGACAATTGCATAGACCTTAGCTCTTCTCCCACAGTTATAGCAAATATGTAGATTATTATGAACAAAAATTAACATGAATGCAAAAAAAAAAAAAATCTTAACTCAGATCAGGACTCTTCAGTTTACTTCCAAAGAATCTCAGTGCTTCCAGAATCTCTACAGTACGTCATTGAATCAATTAAATCCACATCATGAACCAAAGGACAAAACATCCTTCTGCCATATATATATATATATATATATATATATATATATATATATATATATATACACACACACACACACGTACAATAAACAAGACATGAAAATGAAAGAATCTCAATAAAACTTAAGAAGAAGAAGCATGTGAGGAATTCGGCCGGCGAAAATCAAACATCCACTTCAGAAGCCTTGCCAAAAGTCAGGAGTGTGTCTCATGGGCATGCTACCATTTAAACGTGTGACTATGCACCTGTTTCAATGATGGTTTTTATGACAGAGAGAGAGAGAGGGGGAGAGTGAAAAGGAGGTGTGTATACTTAATGGTAATATAGTACTGTGTTACATGATTACATCAAAAAAGCTCGGCCTGTTAATGCCAGGAGCCCAGCAAACCCTGAAACTGTGCAGGACCTGACATAAGAGTTTTTTCCCCTTCTCAATCAAATAAATAACATGAAGAACAGGAGAGAACTCTTGCATTAAATCTTGTGTTTTTACACTGAAAATATCTGTCTTTGGATTTCACACAGAGAGGCAAATCTCCTAGGGGAAAAAAAAAGCTTGTTTCATTAAAGCCTTGCTATGTTAAAGTATCAACAAATCTCTCCACAATTAATGCCAAGTCCTTAAGTCTGAACCCCGTAATACATTCTGACAACTGTGCCTGTGTTTAGATCGGTTCAGCTTCAAAATGTCTCCCTTAATCTGTCACAAACCCCATAATAATAAACAGAAATGTCTTTAAATTTGACCTGAAGAAGTTTTGTTACAGCTAAAAAGCTAACTTTAACAAAACTAAACTAACTTTATACTAGCAAAAAAAAAAAAAAAGAAAAAAAAAAAGTTGGGGGGGGGGGGGGGGGGGGTTGCTGGTGGGAGGACATAGTAATACTGAGAATTTTTAAATGTCAATGCGAACCGTTTAAATGCCTTTAGCTTTTTCTTATGGCATTGATCTCTTCAACAACATTGCTACAGCTGGAAGGACAGAGCAGATAAAGCTGTGATGTTTTGACATGGCTCTTGAAAAATCCTATGACCTGCTGCTCTCATTTTCTTGCCTTCAAAGCCTCCAGCCCACAGCTCTCTTCCAGACCTCTTATAATTATGTGACAACTAAAGAGCTTCTATTCTTCCATTGGCAGACATTCAGTATTTCCCTCTACCCTAGACAGGCACAACACAGTGTTCACCTACTTCATTCCTTTTGTCTTTTTCTTTTAATGCCAAATCCCTGTTCTTTTCTATTCCACTCTGTTCCACAACTTTCTCTTCTCTTCTCTTCTCTTCTCTTCTCTTCTCTTCTCTTCTGCTCTGTTCTTTTCTATTCATTCTGTTGTTAAACCACCGTGATGCTTTAAGTTGAAAACGCCCATAAAAGGTACTAGTATCTGAGGATAAAACTAGAGTATTCTGACATATAGTAATTAATGACTTGACTTGAGAGGTTATTGATTATCTTTCTGCTGGTCCATTAATCATAATCAAGCATTTTCTGGTAGCAGTGTCAAGGCATGGCTTTGGTTATTTAAAAAGCAATGGATGGCTTTAATCCAGTGACTGCGTGTTTTGCCTAACAAAGGCCTTTGGCGGCATTGCCAAGTTTAAAGGTATCCGCATGCAACACACCGTACAGCCATCGTCTCGCTCTTGCTTTTCATGTTCGCAAGGATGTTACACTGCAGATGGTTCTCAACCCTTATTTGGTTTATGTACACAAGACAAGTTTCTAGCAATATGAGTCTCGCACAGTAAAATCAATTTACTGGTTTTTTTGTAAATCTCTGAAAATAAAAAGGACTTCACTCCTTACTCTAGAGTAATCAATGGCAAATAATGTTTCTCTCAACCTCTCTGTCTCTGTCTCTGTCTCTCTTTCTCTCCTGCCAAAACAACATGAGAGTCAAATAAACCGTGTCTCAGTGACTTTTTCCCAAGAAAAGAGAGACTGTGGAATTGTCAGGTCAGCAGCAGAATCTCCAAAGAGTCAGTCTCTCACATAAAGTCTGGCTCATTCTAAGGACTAACGCTTCTGCCCAATCAGAGAAATGTCCAAAAAAACAAAAAGTTATTTTCATCGAAGATTTTTAACAGGGGGTTTTATTGATTTGTTGGGGTTTTATTTAAGTATAGAACCTGAATCCCTGTCAAAGGTGGAAATTTAGCTGTAAAATGAAAAAATAGATAGATAGATAGATAGATAGATAGATAGATAGATAGATAGATAGATAGATAGATAGATAGATACCAGAGGAAAATATATTGACTACTCAAAGTGCAAGCCATTCATAATTTTGCACATAAAACGGAACATGAGTGAGGTGGGGCTGTGAAGAGTAGAGAGGGTGGAGGATTCATAAGGACTCCTCCACGGCACTATAACCTCCTCTGTCAGCTCCACATAGCACTATACCCCTACTCCCACTCTTCTCCTTGGCACAGTGAAACTTACTACACATGCATGTATACAAACTCACTCAAACTCACTCATTCACTCACAAACACACACACACGCACATGCACACACACACACACACGCACGCACACACAAACACACACACACGCACATGCACACACACGCACACATACACGCACGCACACACAAACACACACACACGCACATGCACACACACACACACACACACGCACACATACACGCACGCACACACAAACACACACACACACACGCACGCGCACACACACACACGCACACATACACACACACACACGCACGCGCACACACACACACGCACACATACACACACACATACACACACACACACACACACACGCACACACACAAACACGCACACGCACAAACACGCGCACACACACGCGCGCGTGCGCACACACACACACACACACACATTTTTCCACTTTTCCCTCAAAGAAAAAGCAAACATCTGAATGAAATTTCTGCAACAAATGTATTCTGTGCTTTCATAAATAGCGTAACGAGTGTGAAACCATTTGGCTAAAGCCTGAAATTAAATATGAGCTCAGTACTACATCTCCATGAACAAAACACATAAATTAACAGTTAGGCCAAAAAATCAGTTAAATTTATTATGAGTATACCAAACCATATCTGGATCTAGTTCATGTTTTTATATGGATGGTACAAAAACACTGAACATGGAGAAGTCAGTTTACAAATTCACCTCATTCTTGCCCTCATACTCAAGACCCACTAGCGTAATACAAACTTAGCAACGTAAACTTCAAACTTCAAATATTTTTCTACCTTTGAACTGTTAGCCACTGAGTTTACACTGAATTTAACCCAATGCTGAGTTCTGTTCAAAACCAGTTTACTTGATTTGTAATGTCTGCATCCTTCATAAAATCCCCTGAACACAAGGCCTGTCTCTTTCTTTTCAGTGTTGCCCCCTCCCTACTCTCTCCCTCACCTCACCATTACTGCCTCCATCAACACCCTCTACTGGTTTACCCCTTTAGACGACCTCTGCAAATGCTCTCTTGCCTAAAACAAACACACGCTCACGATTCATGACTAATAGATCCCTTCAAAAAGTCTCTGCAGTGATTAATGAAAATACGATTGAAAACAGATGTCAGCAACCACAAAAGAAAATAGACAAAGTGGATTTACCTGTCGACCACGTTAAATCCACCATTTCAAGGTGAGCTCACTACAAGTATTAGATATAATAGCGCGCAGACAGAGGGCTATTATACAAGCTTGAAAGGAAATATTGTCCTTTTCATCAAGTTTTCCGTAAACATCTTCACATGGCTCGTCCGGCTGAACGTGTTCCGTTTAAGTGGCCTAGGTTTGAGTTATTCCAAGAGATCTGATGTGCGCTTATTACTTTTCTTAAAGAAACATGTCAGAGGAAGGAGAAGAAGAAGAAGAAGAAGAAGAAAAAGAAGAAGAACAAGCTGTTTGACGCTGTTAAACAGTGTGTGTCCATTACCTCAGACTTCCAGACGGTGTTAGGCAGAGTGTCTGTCTGCGGTGGCCTTTTCTGAAGCCACTTACGAGGTGAGAAGATGGTACCTGAGCCGGTTGTAGACGAAGCGTGGCTTCTCAAAGTGAACGACAGATCCCAAGTGGTGTGTCTCTTGCCGCTTTTTACATCATAGTCAAAATAATCACTGGATGAAGGAGATGTGTCGGATGATGCGGACAAACTTGACGAGGAGAGATGTTTCGCTCTCAGCGTCTTTGAGCGCGCCTCTAGTCTTGACAAAGTAAGGGATTCAGTGGATGTTTGGAAGTATGAAAAACCACCTGTCTGACTGGAACTCGAGGAAAGTGACCTGTGGTCATTGAGCTCTGCCGATGCACCGCCAGAACCGGTCCCACAGTGTCTTATCAGCGCTGGATCGAAGCTCCGGGTTTGCCGTAGTTTCCTTTTAGAGACAGTTTTGGATCCCGAGGACGAACATAAAAAAACGCTGCTGAGTAATCCTTGAGCGGACATTTTTTTTTTACCTCAGAATTGGATGCCGAAAAACGGAATAGTTGAATTGTGTCGTGCAAAGATCATTAAAATGCTAAATTTATCATATCATTCAACCAAACCCATGGTAATGTCATGTTCTATCTATTTATTCATATGTTGTTAAAAAAAAAACTCCTGTAAAAGTTTTGAGTACGCTGTTAACTGTTCTCATGAATTAGATCCTGGTGCACTGAAAACCAGTTCTACCTCCGTGTGAACTCCCTAACCTGCGCGAGATGTTTGCAGAGTTCCACAGTGACTCAAGAGTGAATGTGCCTGCCTTCTTACGCCAAAAACGTCTCCGCTCCCTTCAACACAAACCCGAATGCGTCATAGCCGATTCTGTGACGGCGGAGTGGATCTAACTAGTTCACCGAAAACATACCGAATTTTTCTGTATGGAACAAAAAGTAAACGTTTCTCTGTTTAGGGCTTCTTCGCTCCGTATGAATTGTCTAGGAAAACGCTCTAGCCCCCAGGGAAATCAGAGGAAGGGAGAACTCCGGTAATAACTCCACAACATAGGATTGAATGTCCCTGATAAAGTAAATCAGATATAACACTCCAGAAAAACTAAACAGACAGAGGAAGTGGTTACAGCCCCCCCTCTGTGTCAGATCCATCATAGTTTGTAGGATATCTCAAGTGCTTCCAAATTGGAGAGGGCGAGATGGGGGAGCATTATATCATTTCATGGGAGGAAAAGCCCCCTAGCTACTCTCCAGACGGAGTCTGTGCATTTTAAACGAGCGGGGCGGGGATTCCTCGTGAAGCGGAGGAATGTGATAAGAGAACCGTCTTTTGGGGATTGATGAAGCTGCATGATACTTGGAATCATTACCGTTCATTAGACAGCCATCCTGGTTAATCTTATGAGGACAATTATACAACCCGTATGTGATCTTACACACAGCCGAGAAGGAAGCAGGCAGAGATTTTGAGGTTTGAAAGAGAGACAGATAGATAGATAGATAGATAGATAGATAGATAGATAGATAGATAGATAGATAGATAGATAGATAGACCTTGTATCAGTCATCTCAGATAGACAGCCAGGGGTGAGAGAGAGAGAGAGAGAGAGAGAGAGAGAGAGAGAGAGAGAGAACGGAGATGGAGACACCTGGCGGTCTTTTGAAAACACTTCATGGTTCAATGGTGTGTGGTCGTTGAGTACATTTCCTGGCATGGGAGCTTACTCTGAATGAACATATACGCGAATGTTGTCGACTCAGATTTACAGCTCACACTATTTCCAGTCACACTTAGTTCAAATTTATTTTTCTCTCCTCCTTGTTTGCACTAGTTACTGCAGAATCCCAGAGCAAACCCTGTCTGAGACTTAAACAACATTAAACATTCACAACGTGAGAAAAGGCTGATTTTATTGCCATTAAAACGGGGGTGAAATAGTCCATTTTTCATGCCTTCCTCAACAGTCGCGTGCACGGTCATCGAACGTATAGTCTTGTTTCTCAAGAATACTAATATGTTGCTCTCAGTATTCATAGTTCATTCATTCAAGTCCAACGGGAAGCCATACCCTGGTCTAAGCTTCCAGTTGGCATGATTCTAGTCCGCCTGCGCTCGAGGAGAAGCTAATTCAACCCCAGCCGAGAGACTTCTTCAGTGACAAGTTTTAACAGGTGACATGCGTGTTTACGTGTCAATTACGAATCGCGGTCCACACCATCCGCAGCATGGATTGCATCTCTAAAGAAAAATATCTGAAATTAATACGCCAAAAGCATATTCGTGCTTTTAGGGTGTGAAACATCTGCAAGGCTGCTACTTGTCATTATGCCGAACGGAGCTTATTAGTTATAGCAAACAGAGCCTGTCATTTTTTTTAAGTTAAAGTTAATCCTTATGACAACACTCAGGTTTCACTACTGCCGAGTCTCGTAACATGGGAGCAGGTCCGTTCACTTTTTTGACTTTTTTAAACTGCCTGTCGACATTATTGTAACTGACAGATTAGACGAAAGCACACATTTCGTTTTAGACAGGTGTTCCACTCATCTTTTTAAGCAAGACCTCTCTGGATGTTCGTGTGTTCGATGTTCATGTTATAGGTAAATGTATTCCTCTTTAGTTTAATTGGACCGCGTTTTTGGCAGCTCTCGCGCATCGTATTCTGCATATCCCCAAATAGCATCTCTAACGACAACAGCAACATTGAACAGTTAGTTGCAGGCCTGTTCCGCGGTGAATGTCGTATGTTGGGTAAGACTGAGTATTGTGAGATGAACAAATAAGAGACAATAATCAGGTTTTCTCAGTGACACACACCTTTGGGAGGTACAGGAAATGACCTAAAGTGGTAGTAATGACAATGAAATGCTCTTTCTCTCTGTCTCTCTCTCTCTCTCTCTATCTCTGTCACACACACACACACACACACAAGTTTGCACTTGCACACACACACTCATGTTGACACATTTACCCATATGTCTCTGACAGACTCTAAGCAGTGGCGTAATTCTGTCGGTTTGGAATGTCACCAGTTCATCAAAGTCACTCTCCCCGTGTGTCGGGCCCCTCCCCCAGTGTACGGGCCAAAGTGTGGAGAGAACAGCTGCAGTGAAAGTGTCTCTGTGACATGTGCCTGAGAGAATGGAATTTTACAAAGATGAATATGTGGGTGGTTTATAAGAGAGTTCTAGCACTAATACTGAATTCTTCTTCTTCTTTGTTTTTGTCCTTTTCAGTTCCAAGAGATTTGATCTAGACCCATATCACAGACCAAACTGTAAGTACAGTGTAGCATATAGTCAATATGTTGTTATACCCCCCCTCCCCCCCAAATCATTAAGTAGTTGCAGTATACCAATCAGTATATTGCTAACCAAATACAGAATGTCAAAAAAATGTCCAACATAAGCTTTTTAACTTACTGTGTTTCTTTAGGCTTTTGTTCAGGTTTTCCATCATTATTAGAATATTTCTTATTCTTCCACACAGATCTGTGTACTTTACCTCTTGCCTCTGTCATGGGTATTAAATTAATCTCTTGACTTTGTGTGTGTGTGTGAGTGTGTGTGTGTGTGTGAGAGCGAGAGTGAGAGAGAGAGAGAGAGAGAGAGAGACAGAGAGAGAGAGAGAGAGAGAGAGAGAGAGAGAGAGAAAGAGAGGTTTCACAAAATCACGAAATGAGAAAGGAATGCTAACTCCTTGTCATCTGTCTAGACTCTGTCCGTCTGCTGGAGCTTTCCACTATGTGGGAGCGGGAGCTGCTTTCTCTCTACCACACACACACACACACAGACACACACACACACACACAGCTGAATTCATGCTGCGGCTTTTGATGATGAACGCATGTGCTGCATCATTAATGTCACCTTCAGTATGTGGGTCACATAGGGTGAGCAAGTTAAAAGATGCAGTTCCAGCATCGAGCACTAGTCTGTGCTCATGCAGTGTCATGGACATTCCATGCACCACCCCCCAATCCCCCACCCCCCACCCCCCGCCTCCCTCTCGCTCTCTCTCTCTCTCTCTCTCTG
>NC_044504.1:3668340-3678340 GCF_902362185.1 Chanos chanos
TTGTTACGATTGTCGTCTGACGTGACGATAAACCAAAAATGAAAAGAAAATGGGTGTCCATGAGGAGATGTTGGATGCGAAGCGCTTGAAACCATAGCAACGATTCAGATGCTTCGTCACGGGTTTCTAAGGTACCACTGCAAGTGCCTTCTGCTCATACCACACTGCTCCAATTCAGGACGAAAAAAAATCTCAACTCGTTTATTCATGGTGTCAGAGGGAAAGGGGGTGGGAGTGTAGGGTGAGATATTATGGTGTCAAACATAACAATAATAAAAAGAATCAACCAGCATTTTGGGCAGAATATTGTGATATTAACTCGTGTCTCTAGCTCTGATGTAATAAACATCAGTATGTCTTATCAGTCTAAGTTAAGATACCCATATTTATCTACAGACTCATGTAATCCTGTGATATTGTCAAAGCAATTTCCATATTAATATTGATAAACTGCTTTAATTGGAAATTGGAGCTGAGAAATTGGAGATTATGGCAAAGTAAAAGAAAGGTTATAGCCTGTTTTTGTTAACTCCTTTTGTTTACTTTTTTTTAAGAGTCATACG
Organism: Chanos chanos; assembly: GCF_902362185.1. Taxonomy (NCBI): domain Eukaryota; kingdom Metazoa; phylum Chordata; class Actinopteri; order Gonorynchiformes; family Chanidae; genus Chanos; species Chanos chanos. The sequence continues at coordinate 3,668,904 of NC_044504.1, forward strand.
AGGGCCATTGAGCACAGTTGTGTTTTTTTTTTTTCAAGGCCACTGGTCTATAGTAAGGACGAACAGGGATACTGTGAAACACTGTCCCTCAGAGAAGCTCAGGGTAAAGTGCTTTACTAAAGGGAGCCACAGACACATCTCTGTGTGTCCAGCCTGGGATTTGAGCCTGTGCCCCTCTGGTTCTGTTTGGGGGAATTTGATCCACTGCCCCTCTGGTTCTGTTTGGGGGAATTTGAGCCAGTGCCCCTTTGGTTCTGTTTGGGGGAATTTGAACCAGTACCCCTCTGGTTCTGTTTGGGGGAATTTGATCCAGTACCCCTCTGGTTCTGTTTGGAGGAATTTCAACCAGTACCCCTCTGGTTCTGTTTGGGGGAATTTGAACCAGCACCCTTCTGGTTCTCTTTGGGAGAATCCCACCCTATTAATACTGCCTGTAAGTCACAATGTCATGACACAAGATGACACTGATTTCAAATTTAAATAAATGATATGTATAAAATATGGTTTATAAACCTCTTCTAAAGGATTTGTAGAGGTGAACATACTTTGACTGTATTCATGAGGAGCATAGTTACTGTTTGCTGTTAATCATTCTTTTTCTTTCAGTTAAGAAAGACGAGCATCATTTTCTCCTCTAACTGAACATGAGAGCTGGAACCTAACTGTGGAAAATGTGCACGTATCACAGTAATGACAACACGAACGTTGTGATGGTCTGACTTTTCTGTAGCCAGTGAAGTGGGTCAGTGTGGGATCAGTGTGTGGTGACTGTATTGACCCCCTGCAGACTGCACTGTGAAACCAAAACTTCCCACTATCACTTACTGTGGACGTATAGATGTATCGAACAGAATACGAGAGTCACATTAGCATGAGTCACTGCCATCACTGAGCCTCCGATGTATATGTTTATGTACAGTATATATGTGTGTGTGTGTGTGTGTGCGTGCGTATGTGCGTTCATGCGTGTGAGTATATGTGTGTGCTTGTATGTATAAATATATATAAATATATATATATATGTGTGTGTGTGTGTGTGTGTGTGTGTGTGTGTGTGTGTATCTGTGTATGCGTGCGTGCATGCGTGTGTGTGTATCTGTGTCTGCGTGCGTGCATGTGTGTGTGTATGTGTGTGTGTGTGTGTGTGTGTGTGTGTGCGCGCGTGCGTGTGTGCGTGTATGTGTGTGTGTGTGTGTGTGTGTGTGTGTGTGTGTGCGCGTGTGTGCGTGCATGTGTGTTTCATGGAAAAACAGGCTGCTGAGGCGTTGCAATGTGCCCTTAGGCACACATTACACCACGTGACTGGATAACTCCATGTGAAATATTCATGTCATTTGGGAAAATACTCTTTTTTTTTTCAGTGTTGTCTGATCAAGGCTTGATCACAGGAGAATAAAGGCAAGTCTCAAAGCCTCTCAGTTTGCCCGTGTAATGATGGAATGGTCAGACCGCTAACGCCCTGTCAGCTGATCTGAGCTGGACTCTCTGTTCAGTTCTATAAGGATACACTGATCGTGTGAACGTGCCTGTGTTAGCCACCCCTTACACACTTGAGTTAACGCATAAAACCGATTAATCGATAAAGCAGTCGATTAGTTATGTGTGATGTTCTGGTCACATCATACTAAAACAAAGACATTAAGGCCAGTGAGAGTATCAATAATGTGTTGTGTTATATTTAGTTCAAGTACATTGTAACACTATTATCCTTTTAGACATATTAAATGAGTGACTCTATCACAGTTACACTGTACTTCATGTACATTATTTAGTTGGTAAGATGTATACATATAGAAGTATATGTATATATATATGTGTGTGTGTGTGTGTGTGTGTGAGTGTGTATGTATATATACAGTATATATGTATATGTCTTCGGAGAAGGAATGGGTCCCCCATCATGCACCAGTCTTCTTCACTTTATGAAAAATGACTGAGCATACTAAACCAGGGCTTCCTGAAGGTTACATAACATTTCACCTCCGCATGGCTTTGCATTAAATCAAGGATTAAGCTTTTATAAGGCCACAGTCTAGTTACTGTATAGTGTTTGAGGGGAAAAAAAAAGAACTTGGTTCATGACAGAACTAAACGAACCAGCGTATGTCTGTAACAACTGGTCGTGTGGGGTTTTATGATCACTTTGGTTCTGACTGTATGTTTGAGATGATCATTAAGTGCAAAAACAGGGCTGATACACTCACAGCCAAGGAGCTCTTTCCTGTGTAGTAAAACTGCGGTGTTTACCTGTGTGTGTGTGTGTGCGGGTGTGTGTGTGTGCATGTGTGTGTGTGCGCGTGTGTGTGTGCGTGCGTGTGTGTGCGTGTGTGTATGTGTGTATGTGTGTGTGTGTGCATGTGTGTATGTGTGTGTAGTAATTTCAGAGTTTTACTGACAAAATAAACAGCGGCATACTAGGTCACAGTGTAATCAGGAAGAATAACTCAACGTGTCAAAAAAGAGAGAGAGAGAGAGAGAGAGAGAGAAAGAGGAAATAAAAAAACCCCTCCTTATGTAATCAGAGGCTATGGTGCATTCATGGCGTCATCTCTAATGGAAGGTCTCATGTTGTTCATGCATGAATGACTTGGGAGTATAATCCATCTGGAACTGATGCAATGGCTGCTGCTTCAAAAGTAAACCACTCCTCTCTTAAAAGAATCCAGTGCGTTTCATTCCATTAACTTCATCCTGTTTTTGACAAAGACTGATACTGCACACGCTACACGTTTGGCCTTTCCTCATTTAATCGCCCATAGCTTGACAGGTTTTTGATAAAATTATTGTTAAATGTCTTACTTTACTCATTCCAGAGTGAAGATGTTTTGGTGCGTAGCGTTGTGAGGTGTTTGGTAGCATTTTTTTACGTTCTTTCCTCGAACCAAAGATAATATCATGTACGATATCATACCTCCCGTAAGTTGTATTATTTTATTTTATTTTATTTTATTTTTTCTCAGCGAATGCACACTAATCGTGTGGTCCTGTACACTGAAGCTAATCTGAAAGAAAGCAGATGATGTAGTGTTGGTAATCCTGGGCAAAATGACATGCTGAAAACGAATGCCTGAGAGGGAAGAGTGTATGACAGAAAAGTGTGAGAGGTAATATTACAGTCTCATTGACTGGGACTTATGTAATCAATGGCATGCATGTGACCCCACTGTATTTTCAGATACCATCACAAAAACATTATCTTAAAACCTCACCCATCTGCTCCCATGTGCTTAGACACATTATGTTGTATAATGTATGGTGTATTGCTATAGTTATGCTGTATGTGCTATATTTATCACTGGGAGATAAATATGGATTCCAAGTATAGCTAATATTCTCCACACTCAGAAGCCCGAAATGATCTGCTAACATAGTCTATACTCTATACTCATTCTTTCTGACATCTTGCAATAAACTTATCTAGTTATTAGCGCATGTGCACTTTTAAATAGTCATTCTGACCGCTAACAGGCCTGGTCAGTAAACCAGGATAATAGGCTTGCATCTTAGCAGTTTTACACTTCATTAGTGATGTGTCCACATATATTCTCACTGCGCTCTCTGTGAGCAAGTTCTCATTATTTTATCAAAGCATGATCCCATTTTTTGTGTCTGAGTCAAGGCTCAAGCGTAGCCTCTGAACTTCTGAACGACGCCGCTGGTTTAGGGCCGGTGCCTCATAGTGCTCCAGTCGCTTCAATCTGTCCGTGCAAACGCAGACGCAAACGCAAACGCAAGAGGAGAGAGGACGAGGGACTCTGAGCAGATTTTCCGTTTTGGTCCGTGTCCTTCTCCCTCTGTGAGGCCGTCACGGCGACAGGCCGGCCCCGCCGCACATTGAGGCCAGCTGCACGGCATCGATCCCTCGCTGGCTACCCGAAGCACTGGCCCGTAATGTGATGGCATTTCATTATTCAGGCAGAAGAGACACTCGCGCTTTCTCTCTCTCTCTCTCTCTCTCTCTCTCTCTCTCTCTCCTCCTCCCACCGCCCTCAGGCTGTTGGTCCCATAGTTAGTCTGAAACAGACTATGTGCTAGTAGTTGGATATTGTATTGGACCAGTCCAGATGCAAATGCCCGCTTAGGCCAGACCCAACTCTTTATAGTGGAACTGAAGTGAGATACTGAGAGAGGGGGGAGGAAAAAAACGATAGAAGAGGGAAAGGAGAACCTACAGAAAGGACAGAGACTGAGAACTAACTTCCCCAAAGGATTTCAGTTCAGACAAGGCCTGTCATCTGTAATGGAGCCTGACGACAATGAACTGGGAGTCTTCACCGTCATACAGTGAGTATGAAAGAGATACACACTGCGTTTTGTGACAGAGTTCTTTGTGTTCTCCTTTACCTGCGTGGTTCGAAACATCATTGACCTCACTGCATGTGGCAAAAAAAAAAAAATGACCACAGACGGACATTTCCAAAATGTTTGCGTTCGGTTTTGTACGCCGAGCGATTTTAATGAGCCCGTAGGATAACGTAAGATAACGTGATCATGTAAACGGACATGATTATTATTTATACAGAAGAATTCACTATAAACCTAGAACCGTTTAAAATTTCAACTTCTACCAGAGCTTTTGTTTGTTTGTTTGTTTGTTTGTTTTGCACTGGACATTAAAGTTGTCAAGGGCCTTTTCACAAACTGACGCTGTGTCTCCGCTGGTGTCATAGTCATCAGAACATATTAAGACTCTACATGCTTACAATTTCAGATTTGGAAAATATGATGGTAAACATTGTTGGGTTTCAACATAGAATAAAATTTCAGAGATGGATCACCGGGTTGTTTTTCTGCTGTCGTCTGCTGCGGCTGATGAACGGAATTAAACGTTTCTCATTAAAGTCATTCATGAATGAACTTTCCTCGCCTGAAAACATCACTGTCGTTTTGTAAAACGCTTTAGCGGATGTCAAAACATTAGTTTTTGTAGATCTCAAAGCTTACTTTTTTTTTGCTTTCTCACGACATCATTCATTCCACTATTTTAAGAAAATTAAATAATTGAAGAACTTTCCACTTAAATATTTAAAATTTGTGGACGACTCTGACAGTGGGGATGAATAATTGAGCATTTGTACTGGTGAAATTTACAGTTTAACTTGTCTTTGAGAAAAACACAAACCAGCCTCAGAAGAGACATGTCTTAATGGCAGGCCCTGGCCCAGAGACTGTGAGTGTGTGTAATTAATACAGCTTACTTTCACAGAGACACACACACACACAGACACATACACACACACAGACACACACGCATATATATAACCTGTCTAAACATCTGAGTTTGAGACGTCAGGAGCCGATGCGGCAGAGCAGACCAGGGCCTGCTGTTATTTTTCTATAATCCTGTCTGACTTCAGCGTTGACCTACATCTTTTAATCATTTAATCATTTAATTACACTCTCATGTCTATACATTCACAATAAGCCTGAAAAAAAAAGCTTTGTAGCAAATGAGTCGGCAAATAAGCTATCCAGTGTAGACTTCCTATATACACAAAACTGACCAATGACCACACTGGAAAATGTTTTTTTTGTTTGTTTGTTTGTTTTCCACCCTAGCATTTAAAGTTTTAAGTTTGTTGTTGTTGTTGTTTATGTTGCTTAGTTGTAATACATACTGAAAACAGACTACAGCTTTTAAGCTTTATGCACAAACAGAATCTTCAGAGCTCTGGTGGATTGTGGCATTGTCCACAGATATCCCACCTTTCCCGGAAATTCCACGGATCTCATGGAATTTGCCTTCAGCTCACTGTTTTTTCTCCCCCCTATCAGAATGCACCGTGCTTGACTGGATCACCATTAGTGCGTTTCATAGCAGTAATCTCCTCCTCCTCCTCCTCCTCCAATCCTCCTCCAATCAGTGAGAACGTGATGCATACGTCACACTTTGGAACTTTGGGGTGAATCCGTTTTTTTTTTCCCCCCTGTCGGGCTGGGTCGTGTGGGAATCCACAGACTGAAGTAAAACAAAATGAGGCTGAGCATGTTTCCAGTGTCACAGAATTTACACTGTCATCATGTCCTCCTCGAAACAGGTCTCGACGTGAACTGGTGTCTGTATGTTTAATTTATTAGAATTGGTGGATAGTAAATAAAACATTTTCCTGTCTTTGAAGTAGTTACTAGCCATGTGGTTATTATGTGTATTCATTGGTGATTCATGGTCAGGACTGCACCTTGCTAACTAATAATCTTCTTACTAAATCCCCTCAGTAGCTGCAAGGTGAATATGGATAGCACGCTATCTTAACTGTGATAAAGCTTAGATGAGAAAAAATGAGAACGTAAAGAAGCTAATTTGCTAGGTGTTATTTTTAGCACGAAATAAACCTCTGGATTAATTTGAAGCGTAATGCATCCAAATTTGAAGAAGAATATGTCCAACTTTTATCGAAACGAACACGGAAGACACGACATTCGAGCCTGCATACATGTGGCGATAAATCTACACTTAAACCCAAATCCAGACAGCGAAACTAAATCTTATACGGATCTTCCCTACTTTAGCTTACTTTTTTAAAATAATGTCAGGTCAGCGGATCATATTCTAAGTAGTCAGTGAATTTAAGCTCACAGGATTTTCCAGTCAGCGTGGGTAAGGGCCTGAGAGCTCCCGCTTTATGCCATAAATGAAGGCCAAAGTCCGGATTGGGGCAAAGAGGTCACTGCCGTCTCTATGGATGTGACTTTCGTTTGACCTTTATATCCACTGTCACTCATGCTTGGCGTCCATCTTGCTTTGGGGCTGACCAACATTCTAGAACATGCTGAGATCTGACAACACAAGACACTACTTACATTCAGTGTTTGAATGCCCCTCTCATACATTCTTTCTCTCTCTCTGTCTGTCTGTCTGTCAGTCTCTCTCTCTCTCTCTCTCTCTCTCTCTCTCTTTTGTCTGACCTAAATACCATATAATTTTTTGCTTCAAAGTTATCACAGTGTTCACTCTAAATCAGCCTACTGAGAACTTCTGGCAGTAGATGATGTGTTTTCCTTATTAGTCCCCAGTAGTATTGCTTGGGTAATACAGTAGAATGTGGGACAGCTCACATCCTTTGTGGGGGAAGTTGGGGGAGGGTGTGTGTGTGTGTGTGTGTGTGTGTGTGTGTGACGTGAAGTCCTGTTTTTACCTGACCTCAGGCACATTTTTGCATTTCAAAGTCACGACGATATTTCTGTACTTACAGATACCAACCCACCTGTCAGTACATTTCCAGTAGAAAGGTTCTGACTGAATCCACTCGCTGTAGAGCATTTGATCCAGACTAATGTTCAAAAGCTGACTCTGTTGAAGCAAAGGCGCCACACATGAGACTCACAGCATAGCCAGTAAGTGTAGCTCTGAGCCATACATAACCTGTATGTTACACTCTGGAAATGACACAGGCTAACCCCAGAGACTGGACTTACTGAGGTTATAGTGTATGTGAACATACAGTGGACAATATGTAATTTCGTAGCATAAGTTTGCAGTATGGATTTCTTTTCATGTTCACATTCATATTCTCATGTTCAGATGGCCTTCATCCCGTGGATGATTTGCTTTGGGAATGTGTAATAAGTTTCAACCAAATCTGATGTTGTTACACAACGTGTAAAGAATATGAGGGTTTGTTTTATTTTTCTAAAATAGGCAGCATTGCTTTGACGTTCTGGTGTAATATCCATAGGCCTCAATGAATGAACAACGTAAGACACAAGCCATTTTATCTGTCTGCTTTACACATGAGAAAGAATTGGCTATGGGATAGAGCCATGTTACGGATGAAAAATGATCACTCCCTTATCATGTGTCTACTGGTTGGTGATTAATTTTGAATGCCTGTGTACGTAGTGTATACATAAACCACATGACACCAAACATACACCAAACATATCTGCATCATAATTTTGCATGTGTACACCCTATGGCATGCCTTCACTTCATACCTGTGTGTATATACTCCACATGACATTATCTGTGTTTTATACTCAGCTTCAACTACAGTAAAAAACACAATATACTATATATATACTATACACTCTTTCTCGCTGTATGTATGTGTATACACACACACACACACACACACACACATACAGCCATACATTTCCATCCCATGACTAAGGGAGACATGTCAGGATTCCTGAGGGAATCAGCCCTGACTGAGGCCTTTGAATCATCCTGTAGACGTTAACACACTGTGGCAGCTCGATACAGAGCTGTAGTCTGGTGTCGGTGGGTGGAGGCAGAAGGGGCGGGGACAGGATAAAAGTCATTGTCTGGAATACTCCCCCTCCAAATCTGTGATCTGCTTAGTGTTGGCAGGTGCCGTTAGATTAATGATGAGACCGCTTCATATTTCGACAGGTCCACACACACACACACACACACACACAAAGTTGCATTAATTCCTCCTTCCTATGGAGACAGCGGGAATATTCTTAATGCAGACTAGACACCTTCCTGTCAATCAAGCAGCCATGAAGTCTTTTCGCAAGCCTGTGTCGAAGTCTACCGACAATAACAGGTTGCTCACAGAGATAGATCTGAGAGTGTATTTTTCTCACCTCTAATCATCTTAGCATGATGTGGTAAACTGAGCAATGCCATCATTATTCCTCAGAGTGCACTCTGGGTAAACAGCCTCTGTGTGGAGATGAGGTGGGACTCTAGGTGGGCGGTGCAGGAACTCTGGTCCTCGCCCTGGAGTGTCAGTCAAGACATGAGGCGGGGTCAGATCCAACCCAGTTTAACTGAAGATTGTGTGTACATGCATGTGTGTGTGTGTGTGTGTGTGTGTGTGTGTGTGTGTGAGAGAGAGAGAGAGAGTTCTCAGCATTCAGCGCACACAGGAATAGGAACAGGAACAGGAATAGAACTCAGAGAACTGTACTCAAAGAGGAAACAGGTGAAATGAACTCAAACTACTGATGCAGGATTCTAAACTCACGCATTCAGTCCACTCTTACAAATAATAGTGCTTGTCCCATCATTCTCTGCGGGCACTTAGATCCTCTCTTAAAGGCATAGTCTCTGCCTTTCTAACACTCTGTCTGTGGGTTTGTTTTCTTTTAAGGGTGGAATAGCTCCGACCATTTTATATTGGCAGCATGAAGAAGACTACAGTAGTGTCACAGAGCGCAGTGATCGAATGTACAAAGACTTTAGTGGAAGAGTAGGAGAGTAAAGGAAGAGTTAAGTGCTCCAGTGGTTTGGAAAACGTAGCCATAGAGTCTTCTGTGTGAACGTCCAATGTTCACAGTGCTCAGTAGTTTTTTTTTGGGGGGGGGGGGGGTAGCATCCCACTGGAGTTTACATAGGTTCTCATACCATCAGACCGGCTCAGCACTGACATTCTCTGCACAAGAGGAATGTAGTTTACATTGTCTGAAGGGGATAGAGGGGTTTGCCTTCGCTTCTAAACCACCGCCGACATGTAGCTGTAGAAAAC
>NC_044504.1:3680840-3690840 GCF_902362185.1 Chanos chanos
TCTCTCTCCCTTTATCTCTCCCTCTTTCCCTCTCTTTCTCTCTCTCCCACCCTCCCTCACTTCCTCAGTGTCTCTCTCTCTCTCTCTCTCTCTCTCTCTTTATCTCTGCCTCTCTCCCTCTCTTTCTCTCGGTTGCACCTTCCCCCATCAGTCAGCCACGCCTCCTCTCTCACTGATCAACAACACCCACGCTCCTCTGAATTCTCCCTGCAGTTTCTCTCCCTGCTCCTCTCTCTCTCTTTCTCCCTCTCTCTCGCTCTCTCTCTCTCTGTCTCAGAGCTTAGCATGCAGAGAGGAACAGATGATTTTGCCCTTTACAAAAGGAGAAAAAGAGAAGAAGAAGAAGCAGAGGTGGTGGTGGAGGAGGAGGAGAGGAGATCCAGAGGAACCCAGAGCATCTCACAACGCTGAATTACCCTGCCACCTCTCCCTTCTCCTACCATTTCACACTCTCTCCCCCTCTCTCTCTCTCTCTCTCTTTGCTCCTTCGCTCTGGGTTTTTTGTTTTGTTTTGTTTTGTTTTGTACCACACAGCCTCAATACATCCTTCCATCGCGGTGGAAATGAAATGAAGTTGGCTTAACGCAGCTGTCAGAGGCCGGACTTTGAAGGATGTAGCCTGGGAATCCTTTTTTTTCCTCAGAACTGTGGATTCGCAGCCCTGCGGAGGCACGAGCGCAGCAGTTAGTCAGTCAGTCAGTCAGTCATCCAGCCAGCCAGCCAGCCAGCCATGCAGGGACTCCTGCAACAGGGCTAATCTCTTCACCTGACTTCTGCAACAGGGCTAATCTCTTCACCTGACTTCTGCAAGCCCCTCTCCCTCCTGTCTTTTTTCTTTTTTTTCCTCTGAAATCTCCGTCCTCGTCGCGCGGTCAAGGCTGCTATGACAAACGGGGAGGGAGTGAGCTAGATCTCGGCACCTCTAAGCTCTATACCGATTCAGCCCATCTGTCTGCCTCTCTGACTGTCTCTCAACCACGCAGATGGACGTGTTTAGCTTTGTGAGGATGCCCAAACTGTCAGGGTGAGTCCGTCGGGGTACTGTTAGGAGCCTGTGTGTGTGTGTGTGTGTGTGTGTGTGTGTATCCCTTACGTGTTTATGTGCCGTGGACCCTTCACTCGGGGAACTGACTTAATCCATTATTTGGTACTCTTTTATTCAAGTGTCAAGATGTTGTCAAGACACTCCGGCGCAGAGTCATGTTGGAATCAGTGCATTACTCAGATGAATGATGAAAGATAACTTTATTTCTATTGCTGTCAGGCATGATTATCAGAAATGTGGGGGGAGAGAGAGACAGAGAGACAGAGAGAGCGAGAGAGAGAGAGAGAGAGAGAGAGAGAGAGAGAGAGAGGGGCAGAGGAATGGTTTGGACACGTGAGGCCAGGGTAGCCCCGGTTGTTAAACTTAAAAGAACATTCTGTGTTTGAATCTTCATGATTAAAAAATATTTTTGCATAACTCAACAGGCCTTTGTTTCAAAACACTTAACAGGTGACTCACATATCAACAGTAATTATTAAACATTACTATTAATGAGATTGACATTAAAAGAACAAAGTTACAGGAATGTCACGATTTGATGATCTCTAGAAATGTCATCATTATTGAACCTTTTGTGTGCCGTTGAGTTGGTGTTGTGGTAAGGATGCATGACAGTGCAATGACAAAATAAATAAATAAATAAATAAAATCCAAGCAGAAATTCCCCTGAATTAGAGTGACTCACCCCTGTGTTCTTAATCAGACAGCCGGAGCTGAATACATTCTCTGCTTCCGTCACTCAAAATAGGCTCTTGTCCCCTGAATGTTCCACCAAGTCAATCAAGTAAGGGGTTCAAACCTTGCATTTGACGGATTTGGAATTTAAAAGAAAATGTGTGTGTTTGTGTGTGTGTGAGAGAGAGAGAGAGAGAGAGAGAGAGAGAGAACGGGGGGGGGGGGGTAGGTAAAATTTTCCTATAGCATACAGAACCAAAACCCACAGTGAAATGAAAACTCCTGAGTGAAAACCAGATATCAGAGGGGGTTTCATACTGTGATGTGAAATATACAGTAAGAAAACAAAGCTCTTATTTGTGTGCAGTACCACAGCGGCACTGATCCACACGCATACATCACACGTGTTCAGCCGGGCTCACTTCTCCTGACAGGCTTCTTCTCTTCTTCTGGCACCTATTGGAGACTGATTTATTTATTTATTTATCTATTTATTTATTTGACCTCAGATAATCTTCCTAAGGGATTGCTTTTCCGATAACTCCAGCTCTTATTAGGCAGCGCTGCCAAGATTCAGCATTTTAATACGCTTGGGCCATTCAAATAATTCACGCATAAAAGCCATTATAACAGGTTTTTTTTTTTTTTTCCTCTCTCCTAATTTTTGGACTGCGGACTGTCTGTGGAGTAGTGGTAGTTTGCACAGAGAATGCATAAAAGCCCCCACTGAATGCATGATGTTCTGCTAGTGAAGAGCTGGGGGTAGAGCCACATGAAAGATTAATCAGTGATTAGTGCAATGCTCATTTGCCGACTTTCATTAGCTTTAGGGAACATTCGGCATTACTGGGTTTTGTCTGCGTGTGCGTGTGCGTGTGCGTGTATGTGTGTGTGTGTGTGTGTTGTTTCTGTGTTATGATATTTTTAGCCTGCAGAATGAGACATTTGCTGATTTGTTATCAAAATCATGTCAGCCCAAATCGTATCTTGTCACTGTGTTGAAAAATATCGTTGGACTGCCCGTCTTTTCTCTCTCTCTCTCTCTCTCTTTCTCTCTCTCTCTCTCTCTGATTGGTTTCTTGATTATGATGGGTTTCCTACCTGCCAAAAGGCAAACCTTCCATACTAAATAAGTGTAATTAGCATAATAGGCTATTTGAGGGTTAGAGGAGATATGAATGTGCTATCACAGGGAGATATTTCCGGACAGTTCCGCAGCGTTGCGCTCAGTGTGGCTCACGTGGCTTATCTTAATTGTAGCGTAAGGCCAGATGAACATTTCACCCTGACTTTCTCCTGCAGAGTGACGAACGCTCGGATCTCCCCCGGCCACTCTAGCACAGTAATCGCTGCTTTGAGATGTTTCGTCCGATGACACATCCCACCTAACCCTCTGTGGACTCCTCTTTTTTTCTCTTTCTTTAAAACAAACAAACAAACAAACAAAAAACATAAGCTTTGCCTACCTGTTGTCTGGGGTCTATTTCAGAGGCTGTGTGTTCACTGTTCCACTGTTTTTGTGTCACCTGCGGTGTGATTTTAGTTTTGGACGGTATTTTGTGCCAGTTTTAGCCAACCACACGGGTAAAAGTGTGAAAACCCTCCACGGCCAACCAAGGCTACCACTGGTTTTACCACTTCAGTCCTCAGCCATTCAAGGAGCAAGTCAGCTGTCTGACGGGAAGGGTGTATTGTCAGTTTCAAAGACCTGTTTCATGCGAACACAAAAGAGACACGAGGTATTTTCCTACGCTTCAAAAGCAGTTCAGTTCTTCAAAACTGACTGTATTTTACGTCTGATACGAAAACATGATACCTTTAAGGATATCTTACAGGAGATGAACCGGTTTTCAGAAGGGGCCCTGACATGCATCAAGCTGCCCTGAATGTCTTCATTTCCTAAACAGACCCTAAGGCTGTGTTGATACTATGTTGATACTCAAGGTCTGAATGTGTTGTGGTTCAGGTGATCAGATATGTCAACTAAACACCACACATCTTCCATAGAAAATTTTCTGTGTTTAGTTGAGGTTGGCTTTAGGCGTCTGTAGAAGAATGAAATGCTTTGACCTACTTGATTATCAAAAACGGTGTTTTTTCATGCACGTACGAACATTTTTTTTTTTTTTTTTACTACTTTTAAAAAGGCCTGACAAGAGTTTTGGAAACAGTGATGGAAAGTGTAATGTTGGAACCACAGGGTCCTGGTTTCCTATAGGTGTACTGAGATGATCCTGATCAAAATGTTTTCAGACTGATTGCATGGTATTTTAAGGTTAAGCATGCGTCCAATGAGAAATCAATGGCTAGCCTAAGCTCACCCAAGAGAAACAGAGAGACCTGCAGAAGGTAAACATGCATTTAAGGTCTAACTAGGCCCAGAGTGACAGCTTTGCAGATGGGCTTCCAACAGGAGATCATGAAAAATAGATCTCTGAGTGGTCTTAACAATCTGGCTAACCATGCAGTTTCAGCGCCTGTTGCGTAACACATAGGCAGGTAAATTCAGACAAAAGTAGAGACCCCCTCCCCAGGTTTATGAAAGATAGATAGAGAGAGAGAGAGAGAGAGAGAGAGAGAGAGAGAGCATAAAAACACGCACTTTGGAGAAGAATGGAAAAGATCATCTTTAATTCATGACTCTGTAGGAGAGGGTTTTCTCTAAAGTGAATGCCAAAAACTACAAAAAATACAAAGAAATAAAACTGGCCCAAACATAGCTAAATGAATAAAGTTTGAGTTTCTGCCCTGCCAATAAGAATGGAAGGCATCTTTTTTACTTATAAACACTGAGCTGTATTTATGTGCGATTTCAGCCCTGCCCTATAGTAGCATCCTTGGTCCATTAACTTGTTTCCTATTGATAAGAACTGCTTTTGTTAAGAGTGGATAATATGTGGTTCGCCTGAACGTGCATTAGAGTGCAAGAGGACAAAACAGTGATATAAAAATCGTGCTTCTTTTGGAAAGAGAGGCCAATCAAGGTCACGCATTGTGAATATGAAAATGGTCAGCAAGCATCTGACCTAAAAAAAAAAGAAAAGAAAAGAAAAGAAAAAAAGAGAGAAAAAAAAGGGAAATGTGCCTAAGGCAATCATTGGTCTTCGTTTTGCAGAATGGTCCTGTACGAAAAGATGTGAACACATTTAAAGCAACCAATCTGAAGAGTACAAAGAGTACCTGAGTAAAAGCACAGGAAGTCAAAAGAGTTCACGCCCGGAAAGATTCATCGCAGCCAAAACTGTCTGTGGCCACAGTCACATCAACCACCGCAATATACTCAGACTACATTTCCCACTCTCACTTTTCACTCTCCAAATGACCCCAGAACATCCCCGGGCCTCGGCACAGCAGAACTGGCGCTACCATTACTACAGCTGATGGTCCCAGAGACGGTGGCTCTATTACTGCTTTGCAATTTTTGCTTTGCAATTGTAACTGCCCACTGGGTCAGCACCTATTGCACACCTGTCTGGCCAAGGAGGGGTCTCCTCTCTCTGTGGTCCTTCTCAAGATTTCTCCCGTTTTCCCATTTCCCTTTTGGGTTTTTGGGGAGTTTTTTCTTGCCCGCCATGAGGATTAAGTCAAGGGGTGCCGTCCTGTTTTGATTTGACTGTTGTGGCCTGTAAAGCCCTTTGAGACTGTAAACAGTGATATTGGGCTTTAAATAACCTTGAAACTTGAAACTTAAAAGAACTCAGGTCACTGAATACAGATTCATATTGCCCAATGTGTACATTTTAATTTTTAAATCAAATAAAGTCTGTGTGTCTTTGAAGTAAACGTTTTAAAAGAACACGCTGACCGCAGACAAACAACTTGTTACTGGTGAAAAATGTTGTGAGGTAGAGGGCAGAAGGCTGAGTGTGACACAAGTCACACAGGATCTACTGAGATGTGCACTAATGAAAGAAATGCTTTGCTTCACTAACTCACAGTGACCAGGGATGGATGAACGGACAGAGTGGAGCGCCTGAGAAACGTCATAGAGGACTAAAATGTGTGTGAAGGCTTCATTTCCCTTGTCTGCTCTTTGGCATAATGAAACAGGAAGACGTTCCCGAGGCGTGCAGTGCCGTGTCAAAAATATAAAGCCCTGAAAACCTGGACCGTGGCGTGATGTGAGATATATCTATAACTCAGATAAGGATCTGCTGTGTGGGAGCCCTGCTTCAGTTTCAGCGAATAAGCAAATACCTCATTAAAAAAAACAACAATGCTTCCGAATTTTTTTAGAGGTGGTTTTCCAAACACAGACTAAATCCAACTTTTGGATTAAATTTCATTTTGTATTGGTGTCCTCCATCCCGCGCCGGGGTTTCGGCATCTGACTGTAATCTGCGTAATCGGCGTCTGACTGACCAGCCCTCCGGCGAAAATATCTGAGTGAAGCGTAAAAGAGAGCTGATGGAAAAGAATAAAAAAAAAGAATGAGCAGGGGCATGATGAACTGTAAAAGACGTATTATTGTTCGTGTAGTAAGTCTGGGTTGTAATATAAAGGTATTTTATCTGATGAGTCGGTAGAGATATGAGCGGTTTATTTTGCTGATATAGCTTTGCGTGTCAGCCCACGCACTTTATGAGTCTTTTGTGAGCTCAGCCTTGACATGCATTGATGGGGTTTGTTGGTGAATGTTATTGTGTTATAATCGGCGAGCTGTCCAGTCATTTCCCAGAACCGGCGCGGTGGGCACATTACCCAGTAGAACCATATAGACCTCGTTCCGTTCGGGCCGCTCGACATTCAGGTCTCCCACTGCAGAGTGAGTCATTTTACATCACACAAAACCATTCAGTGCAGAGATGTGTGTAACTTTATATGGCTATTCATTCATATAAATTCATTTATATTTCTGCCGCTGAAGTAGTTTTATCAACACATTAAAAGAAAATAAGAAAGGTTTCTGGTTTCCCCCACCTATTCAAATATTCTGAGTAATTTTCTTTCTTTCTTTGCTTTTTTTCTTTGGAAAAACACTAAAATATTATTCTGTAAATATTTAAATATCTAAATATCGTGGGTTGGTAAAATGTAATAATGTGCCCTAGATTTGTATAATGCTATGTATTCTTATTGAGACTTGTATGCAGCGTCATATGCAGTATGTGAGCTGTATGCACAGTTTAGGCAGTAGAGACATAGTCTGTGTGAGTGTGCGTGTGTGCGTGTGTGCGCGTGCGCGTGCGTGTAGGCCTCTTCCATTAAGGAGATTACTGGATGATGTGATAAACAAACAAGAGTAGCATTAAAGTGTTATTTTAATGAGACATCAGCTCATCTGTATGATCTCTGACATACATTCACAGCACTGATGCATTGTGGTTAACGATAGGAATTAAACATCCCTTCATCACGTGCTGGGACACTCAGGGAAGAGCAGTTACAGAGAACTGCTCTGGCCGCAGCTTTCATTCGGCAGCTGGACAATTTTGACTATGAATTTTATGACAGTTTGACACATATATGCTAGTGTCAGTCAGAAAGCTGGAAATGGTTTATAAAGAAATGTGGAGGTTTTCATGCTGAAATTTTAGTGAAGGGATTGTTTTGGCATACTGCTACAATCAATACTTTTAACCTCGGATGAAAAATCAAAACATGTTGTGTGTGTTTAACCCCAGAGCCGCAGATAAACACAGACCTGCCAGAAACAATACATGAGATTACTGCGTCTTGCATTTTAGGATTGTAGAACTATGCAGTGATTGCTTGCATCTGTTTCTGAAGCAATAAAAAGACAGACAGAAGTGTAGATAGAAGTGTAAATAACATTGGATTATTTAAAGATCCAGAGAGTTTCATTTCAGATTATCAAAAGGCACATTTTTAACCAAGAGTTCTAAATTTCTAAATGAGTCAAGTATTTGAAGCGTCTTCCCTGTACAGTAAACAAAACTCCTCACTTTGGTCAGTGTGCCAGGTTCTGTTTGCTCCTCAGAGAAATGCTAACAAATGTCATTCATAGGCATAAGTTACTTGTTCATTTATTGTAACATTTGATAAGTAGCCAAATATCTTCTATAAGACAGTTTATCTTTTTTCGACACATATGAGGTGGTTTCATCATTTTAAATGTTTTTTGAATGGACAACGCAGTACATTGGCTCACAAAGGGAAGAGAGTCACACTGATTGGATGTTTGAAGGGCACATGGGGCGGAGTTTCAGTGCCAGTCAGTGGGATTCATTTCAGTCCCCCCCTCCACTTTCCACTTTTAGAGATTGTCAATGTAAATAATTCAAACTACACAAAGAAAGGTGGGATATCAAATTCCTGTGCTGGAATGCCAAAACTATGTGCTCTCTTTGTCGTCTGCACGGCCATGACTAAGTAATTACATAGACGCTTGTTCTGGGAAAATTAAAAATTAATCAATTTTACAATAGGGTTATTGTAAGTGAGCGAAAGTTTTACAGTTGAGTTCAGAAGTTGGGGACAACCCTCGAGTTAAGCTCTCGCTTGGCACTTTTTTCATTCTCCATTCTTAAATGTCGGCCCTTATACTTTAAGATATACACAATGTATATATACACACAATATATATATACACACAGACACACAGACACACACACATACATACATACATACGAATTGTGGAGAGATGTCCTTGGTGTTTTTATCTAAGATTTGGTTGATTTGTGAGACACCACTTGAACTGAACTGACATCAGGTGCCATGGCAACCAGTGGCAGAGGAGCACAGCCCTGATTTGCGTTTAGTGGGATCCTCTCTGCCTCGCGCCTCACTAAAATGGTGCTCTGGGTCGGGCACATATGAAATGTCTCAGTGTTATTACTCCTCATCTGGATGAAGATCTTACGAGCTTTTCTGATTGACTCACGTGTGATGTTTACATCATCGTTCACCTGTGATAGCCTACGGCAACTCTGAATTAAACACTAATTAAACACGCGCACCAGTTCCGCAAGTTGCATTTATTCAAAATTAGAAACGAAATACGCTCGCAGGAAAATGTAAATGCATTTTAGGTTGCTATCAGATCATTCAGAAACATTACTGACATCAATAATCATGATAATTAAATAATATTAATAGTCATATCCCTTTACATACATGGATAACAGTGTGGCTACCTGTTGAGAAAGCCGAAGCTCATCATCACGTAGCGCAGGGGCATTGCAGCAGTCTGAGGCTGAAGTAACTGAAGACTGCGTTGGTCATGATTATAGCCTACTGCTTGTGAATCAGCCGAGGAAGGTGCCGGTTACAAACACCGCTGCCTGTGTCGCTCCGTGCTGTGCTATGTCCTTACGTGATAGCTCGAACATAACTTATTAATGGCGGCTGAGTGGTTCTGGTTTCACTGTCCACGCAAAGGGGCAATGTCTCTCCTCTACTCAGTCAGCTGGGCCTCATTTACCCGATACACTGGGTACAAGGAGACTATATGAGTTAATACACACTGGAGATGCTAAGACTACCTAAAAACAATAAAGAGCGAGACGGAATGACATTGAACAGTTCCGTCTGAGAGAAGATGAAATCTCTAGCGTGTTCGCGGTATCGTTTGAGAGACACGTCATTTGAGACTGTGAGTAGTGTTATAATTACGGTTCATTATGTAAACTTTGGGGTAACTCTTAAAGCGAAGTGTTTGCTTTAATGCTGAAATTTGAGAGGGGAGATGGAAATTTAAGGTTGGAGTGTTGGCAAATTGATTAAGAAAAACAAACTTAATTTTCAGTCTTTGACAACAAATCAAATTACATTATGAGTACATAGTGTCTGGATATGTGCACTGTCCTCAAAACCAGCACAACAGAACTGTTTTATTTTAAGATTTTGTCAAATGACATTTTAAACCATTTTTCTCTGGCGGCTCACTGTAACCATTTGGAAGACACGTCATTTGAGACTGTGAGCAATGTCCTATTTCCAATTCATTGGGTGAATTTCAACTGAAAAAAGGTGTTGATTGCCGATTGCTTTGTGCTTTAGTCTGTGTTTGCTGGCGTTACAATTACGATTGATTTTCAAATGCGGTTACTTCTCAGGTGTCAGCACCAAATCTATAAAGTCTTAACGTTACATCGCTCAATGACTGTATTAGTATTTTTTTGAGAGAAGTCATTTGACTCGACACAGACTGGTAGAGTCATTAATGTTAATAAGATTTTAAATTCTGCTTTGGTAGTCTGATGAATGAGGCTGTGAAGAAAAGTATTCCTTCACATATTCATGAGGAGTATAATGGTTTTCAGTCCTTGATATCCAAAAAGTTATTTTAATCATGTTTTGGCTGTTTTGAAACTGAAT
>NC_044504.1:3695840-3745840 GCF_902362185.1 Chanos chanos
TCTTGGCTCTAGAGGACTGTAGATACCTCAGAAATGTGTTCCATTCACAGAGAGCCAAGGAAGGAAGGATACCATTGTATCATAGTCAAGTGACCCCACGTTAAAGATTCCCCGCTCATGGCTGTTCTGGGTTGTCAGGGTTGTTTTAAAGGTTGTCGAAGTGAAGTTCATGCAAGAAAAGCAGGGTTTTTCTGTCATGTTACCTGTGTTTGAAGTCTGGGTCGCACTAATCAGGATGACTAAAGCGAACTAGTTTTTTTGAATTTGCTTGAAGTGAACAAGGTTAATAAACACAGGTGGATGGATGTAGTAAAAAAATAATAAAATATAGATAGATAAAATATGCAGAATGACCTCCGCTCCACAACCCAGCTTTCACCATTGACTGCCATAGGACATTTAAGACTCAGATAACCATGTACCATTACATGAATGTCAAGCCACGACATTTTGAAAGTAGTTTTTTTTTTTTTTTTATGATTTTGTTACGAAGCAGGTGACACCGGGCGACATGAGCAGAGCAAAGGTGTATTCTGAGATTCTGATCCTCTGTAGGTAACCTAGTTAATCTGATCCGACAGGTAAGAAGAGACGCGAATGACAGCATCGCCATAGAAACCAGGGTCAGAAAGAGTTTAGTAGGAAAAGGCACTAAAGGAGAAGGACTGAAAATGTTTTCTTTTTTCCTTTTTTTTTTTTTTTTGTTTTATCCATGAGAATTCATGTGATCTGTGCAAAAAAAAAAAAAAAAAGGATTAACGATTATCAACCTCTGTGTCCTAGTGGAACCTTTCCCTCCTGGGCTTATGGAAAATGCCAGCCCGGTCCAGCTCTCTGGTGCTGCTGATTGGACCTCTGACGGTCTGTCCCTGAAGCTGACACTCTGAAATAAAAGGAGGGGAACTTTTCTCGTTTTGAACAGACTTTGTCTTTGGAATAGCTGCACTGCAACACGCGTGCTGTTATTATGCCAGGTTTTTTTTTTCTTTTGACTATTTAATTGAATGAAATTGTGCCTGAAACAGAAAGCTAGAGACCAGCCAAAGTAGGCAATGCACAATAGTCCTGTCAGTGCAAGTCAAATCTTAACAAAACTGTATTGTATTTGTTAGATCTGAGACACAATGAAACTCATGCAGCTTTGATTGTATGAAAGGGTGACTGGCACATACCTGGAGATCTGTGATGTTTCGAAGATTTAAAAAACAAAAAAATCCTACAATAGTTATTTTACGAACACACACACACACACACACACACACACACACACACACACACACACACACTGAGTCATCTGCTGTGGTATTCACAGTGCCTGGGTGAAGAAAAAACCCTTTAAAAATGAGGCCCATTAGCAGCTAATGTTGGTGATTAGAAGCCATTAGTTGCGTGGTTGGCATGACACAGGGAGGCGGAGCTTCTTTAGCAGGTGGCATTGGGGGAGGTGGTGGGCATGGGGGGGGGAGGGGGGGGCGAGGAAGGAGGGTGGGCAATGAAGAGCACTTCCTGAGTGCAGGAGCCCATATGTTTTCCGCCGCGCGTGCAATCTGTCGGGCTTCGTCCAAGCGGCGGCGAAAAGCGCGCTCGGAATGGGATTCTTTTAGTCTCCCAGGTACGCGGTGCCGCTGCTGTCCAGAGCACAGAGCTCAATCAGATTAGTTTCATTTGACTTATGCAACTGGCCCTGTTTCTGGGGGTTTGTCTCTGTGTAATAATGGAGATTTAATGAAGTTGTGCTCTTGTACATGACGTTTTTATGGAGACGCTGCTGTAACCCTCACATGTCTGGAAGTGGTGGTTATGTAAACCTCTCCTGGAGAATGCTAACTGCTCCCAGCATCCAGCCCTCTTTCTCTCTCTCTCTCTTGCTCTTTCTCTCTCTTCTCTCTCTCTCCCCCCTTCTCTGTCTGTCTCTCTCTCTCTCTCCCTCTCTCTCTCCCTCTCTCTCTGGTTTGAAAGATTAATTACTGCTCTTCACTGTGCTGTGGAACATGTGTCAGGACCGGGGTGAACTGCACACTGCTTCCCCGACCCCGCTCTTTAATTAGCCAACAATGTGAATTTCACGCAGAGCTCAACTATCAGACAGAGAGAGAGAGAGAGAGACAGAGACAGAGAGAGAGAGAGGACCAGACACAGACCAAGAGGATGTAAAAAAACAAATAACAAAGACAAATGAGGAATTTGGCAGAGTTAAGGTTGCAGTGGATTTCTCAGACATTATTTCTCTGAACAAGGAGACACATGAGGGTACTGACTACTACATCCTCAGGGAAAGCAAGTCTGACCTGATGCGTGAACCCAAAGAACTTTATGAACAAGATTTAAAAGAGAAAAACAAAATAGCTGGCACTACTGTGACACTTGCTTAAGACACTGCTGTGCAGTCCAGAGATACTGTATAGAAAGAGTTCATGGCCTGAGAGATCAAGGAAAACGAGGTTCATTGACAGAAGAAATGGTTAGTGCTGCTCAGGTCACTGTCAGGGTTTGTCATTTACGTTATTGAAACACGGACTTAAGCCTTGACATATCTCTAACCAGCAGTTCAAACTTTCCAAGCTTAGGTTATAACACCATCACCAACAGCACGGGCTTTCCACGCCTTGATCAGGGTTTCTTTATTTAATGCGGCTGTTGCGTAATCTTACCTGTTTCACTACATTAGACTAAATACATCAGGGTTTCCGGGTTTACTGGTCTACTGTTGTTTTACCTCAGCGTTCTGAAGTGTCTGACTCTCTCTGTGTGCCTCTAATTGAGTGTCAGTTGATATGAAGTCTCTCAGCAGTGGCTCAGCCAAAGCCTGATCAGTCTGCTGTCATTTTACTGTCACACTTCAACAGAGCAGACAGCTCTGTCTGATACGTTCAAAGTCTCAAAGAGAAAGCAGGACAGAACATGGATGCTCAAACATTTTAGTCATTGTTTGTGAAAAACCCACTTTCAATACCCTCCCTCCCTCTCTCTCCCTCTCTCTCTCCCCTCCCCTCCCTCTCTTTCTCTCTCTCTTTTACAGTCACATTTCCCAGAGTAGCTCGCTGGAGGAGGTCCGTTTGGATGTGGAGAAGCTCGTGCCTCCAGCGCCCCGTAAGGTGGAGATGAGGCGAGACCCTGTGCTGGGGTTTGGCTTTGTGGCTGGCAGTGAGAAACCAGTGGTGGTTCGCTCTGTCACTCCAGGTAACAGACTCACCCACACTGGTTTTCCCTCTTGACTCCACTCACATTAGATCACACACTGCAAACAATTCATTCAACATTTGTTCCTTTGTTACTGTTCACTGTCAACCAGCAAGAAGTTGTATACAAAAAAGAGTAATATCTACAGTTTGATATCAAGCAGGATTCAGAAAATAATATTCTGAAAGGCTTGAAAGTTTTATGTTCATACCTTAAACAGGGAATTATGTTGTAATACAGCAATATCATAAAACATTTAAGTTTTGTTTTGCTTTGTTTTTTTCATTTTACATGCTGCATGAATATGAAATAAACTGTGTAAGAGTTTTGTCTGTGTTAGATTAACAGAATATCATCTGTATATCTGTCTGTCAGTAATATAAATTGGTCTACCAGGGGCCTGGAGACCTCTGTGTTAGAGTAACAGAATGCCAGTAGTCCGTTAGTAATATAATTTGGTCTACCAGGGGTCCAGGGACCTCTGTGTTAGAATAAAAGAATGTCATCTGTCAGTGATATAAATTGGTCTACCAGGGGGCTTGGGACCTCTGTGTTAGAGTAACAGAATATCAACAGTCTGTCATAAATAGACAGCACTCAGTGGCATCATGTAACCACAGACACAGTTCCTACAGCTAAAATGAAAGAGCTAATCCAAGAATTACAATCAAAAAGGTCATGGTTAAAAACCTTTTAAAATACATTATCTTCTGTTTAATCTGACATTGTTCTGTATGGTGCAATACTGCAGTTCAACATTTAACTCTGAGTCGTTTTGGATGACTAAAGACAGAAAGCAGAGAGATGCATGTAAGAGAAACAAATGCGTTGGCCTTTGTCGGTGCAGGGGGTCCGTCGGAAGGCAAACTCGTCCCAGGCGACGAGATCATCATGATTAATGAGGAGACAGTGAGCGCGGCACCCAGGGAGAGAGTCATCGACCTGGTCAGGTAGGATCCTTTCAGTCCTCCTCTCTCCCTCTGACTGCCACCGTGTGCTCTGGCTGTGTGCTCCATTTCTCTAACCTCACCGCAACCGTCCTTAACTGCTCTATACCGCTCCCTCCAGTCTATACCACTGTCACCAGTCTATACCACTGTCACCAGTCTACACCACTGTCACCAGTCTATACCACTCACACCAGTCTGTACCACTGTCACAAGTCTATACCACTCACACCGGTCTATACCACTGTCACCAGTCTATACCACTCACACCAGTCTACACCACTGTCACCAGTCTGTACCACTGTCACCAGTCTATACCACTGTCACCAGTCTACACCACTGTCACAAGTCTATACCACTGACACCAGTCTATACCACTGACACAAGTCTATACCACTGTCACCAGTCTATACCACTGTCACCAGTCTATACCACTCACACCAGTCTATACCACTGACACCAGTCTATACCACTGACACCAGTCTGTACCACTGTCACCAGTCTATACCACGCACACCAGTCTGTACCACTGACACCAGTCTATACCACTGTCACCAGTCTACACCACTGACACCAGTCTGTACCACTGTCACCAGTCTATACCATGCACACCAGTCTATACCACTGACACCAGTCTACACCACTGTCACCAGTCTGTACCACTGTCACCAGTCTGTACCATTCCCACCAGACAGGAAAGGTCCCTGGACCCATGCCACTGACACCAGATCCTGACTTTCCAATTATCTTGTGTCTGTGACTGGAGGCTTTTCTTTTTTTTTCTTTTTTTTTTTTTTTTTTTTCTTAGCTGACATAGGTGGGACTCGTCGTGTTTGTGTGCTGCTATAGGCCGTCTGTGATGAGAGCAGACGTGTTTAGTGCTCTGAGCTGGTGTAGCGCACGGCACTGCTGTGTGCTGTGTCGTTATTTGCCTGTTTTTGCCATTCCCCTTCAACCTCTCTCACTAACAAGCTGTTTTCGCCCACAACAACTCCTGCCATCTAGATGACTGTTTTTCTTTTTTCCTTTTTCTTTTTCTTTCGCTTTTGGGTACACCATTTTTGGGAAACCTTGTACGTAAAAAGCCCTGGAGGACGACGACCTTTTTTTTTTATTTTTTGGAGAGAGAATGGAACTGCCGCTCGCCTGGCGCTGACGAGCGTACCCACACTCAAAGTCGTTTAGTCACTCACACATCTTTTCCAACACTCAGTCAAACACTTTCTCGAGACTTCATTCAGCAGGCCACAGCCATTTGGCTCACTCTCATCAGGAGCAACCCGTTTTTTGAGAATGAGGTGGCGTCGCTAATAAGTTGGCCACCGACTCTACGTTGGAAAGTTATTATAAATAAATAACATGTCCAAACAAATAATATTAGTTATATTTTAGCCCTTTTTTTAAGCAGTGCATATATTCACTTCTGTGTAACTATGCACTTTATAAATCTGCACAGGTCTGTGGATTGCTCCAGTTGTATTATGACACTTTGTAATGACAGTGTGTATGGAATTCAGATTTGGATTCGGATTGACAGGTACTGCAGTGAGCCGTCTGTCTACACTGCAGTATGTGACTGGGGAAAAAAAAAAAAGATAAAATGTATCCATATTGCGCTTCATAAATATCAACCCTGGTAGTCTTTTCAGAGCCTCAGGGGGAAAAATACTGCCGGCTCTAAGGGAGAGCTCAGGTTCCCAGAATAATTCTCTACAGGTCAGGCAGCTTCTTTCCTTCACAGGATGTGTTTTCACCATTACTCTCTCTTGGCTGAATGTAGAGGCCATAAAACCTGTTTTGTAAGCATTATGTTCTGATACGGCTCGAGATACAGGTAACGGATTTGTGTATTTTGTAGAAACGACCTTTTTTTCGAGGGAGAAAAAAAAAAGGAAGAGAGAAGAAAGAAACGTTGTGTTTGGTGGTGTTTATGTAGGCTTTTTACCAGCATTTTGAGGAACGGATGAATGTGTTGAAAATTGTTGCGAAAAAAGCATTTGAAATTTCAAAGGTTTGTATCACTCTCTCGCACACACACACACACATACGCACGCGCTCACACACACGCACACACACACACACACACACACACACACACACACACACAAAAAAACCTTATTCAGAATCTCATGAAAAGTCCATTAGTCTGAAAAGAAGTGAATGTTCTTGGTGGAGAAGTCTTAGGATCAGTGTCCATGGTATGATCAATGAAATGTTAGTCTTTCTCTACTGTGTGAAAATCTTCATTTGAGTGTCTCTCTCTCTCTCTTTCTTTTTCTTCTTTTTTTCCCCCCTGTCTTTGTTCTCTGCATAGGAGCTGTAAGGAATCCATCGTGTTGACGGTTGTACAGCCCTACCCGGTAAGACTCTGAAACCCTCAGAAGATTCACATTAAAGATTCATGAACACGCTCCAACACTCTCTCTTCTTTGGCTTTTATTACATTTTGGACCCTGAAATAATGACATCAAATGTGTTTCTACTGGCACCCGAACTGAGATTATTAGAAATTTTCATATATTTAATTGAACAGTACTGCATTTGGCAACTTCAAAAGTCTATCATCCAGGGTCCTTTGAACCATCTCCAATTACTCTTGCTTTCCTCCCAAACATTTGGCTGCATGGTTCAGTCAATAATCTACTTCCAGCTGAGTGTGCATGTGAAAAGAACCAAATACAGAATGCTCCCAGACTATGTAAGTCTCTCATTAGCGAACTGATTAACCAACCCATACTAAACGCTGACCGTGAACCATGCTTAAGGGATGTGAGTGGTCCCTCCATGGTCTTCCTTACAGCCCACAGATAATGGATTGACTGAAGGCTAACCAGCACTGGTCTGCATTTTTTATTAATCCCCAACAAACATCCGTCTTTGAAAATCTTTTTACTGATGAAAAAAGACTTACAGTGTCTGAAAAAAGAGATTCCTATGGTTCTTTGGGTGGACAGCAAAACATTATAGTTTCACTGTTTATGTATGTATGTATGTGTGCGTGTGTGTGTATGTACGTATGTATGTATGTATGTATGTATGAATGTATGTATGTGTCTATGTATGTATGTATTTATGAATGTATATTTGACCATCGTTTCATTCAGTCATTCATTTGAGTAACTGCTGGCATGTAAGATATGGCCTCAGCTGAATCCTATGATATATGAAGAAATTGGTGATGGTTTTAGAGTTTAAGAATTACAGTGACTTGAGTAAGTGAAATTACAATGTATTCAGAAAACTAATCTTTTGGGAGTCTGTCTGTGCCAACACTTGTTTACAAGTGCAGCTCTTATGTCCAGAGCATTGAATAATGAGATTCGCGGTAAAGTTTAGTGAATAAAAAACCATAATTGAACGTTTTGACCCTTTTTTGTGTAGACAGAAGTTTAAACCATATAGAATACACGAGAAACTGTCATCAACTGCTTGACAGACTGCAATCCGCCGGGAAATTTGGCACAAAAGATATCCTTTGAGTAGTTGTCCTCTGCCTATCTCTCTTTCTTCTCTCAGTAATTACGATCTATTCATTAAAGTAGGACTCCAAGGTCTTTACAGTTGAATGCAGTTTTTTTTTTATCCATAATTGAAAAGTGTTTTTTTTTTTTTTTTTTTGTAGTCTTAACAGCGTAATCATATGAGACTGTTAAAAACATCGAGCGTCCAACTGCTCTAAGATATTATAATCTAGAAAGTCTTGGAAACATTTCAAAGTGTCTGTCGCTGCTGCTTAAAGAAGTGTGATGTCCCTTAGGATGAAGAAAAGAAAGGGGGTTAGGCAGTTATTATGTAGGCTGTGCACTTTGGTTCAGCTGCGCAAAGATTGGACAACGACTGGTACACCATCGGGAACGTCCCTCTCTTTTGGCGCATTCAAATCGCATTGAATTCACATTCAAGAAAAAAACAAAAAAAAAACAAAAACAAACGACGGTTTCAGTTTAACGATAAAATCGGCCATCGCAGCCGTGTGATTTGGAATGTATTTTAGCAGTCCTTTATGATAAACCATGTTTCACGCAAGCATAACCCTCGTATACCGTCTTAATAGCTGCCTGTAATGGTGTTGTGTCATTTATTCAGCGGTCCAGACGGAAATCGCTCCGCCGCAGTGTGTAGCAAATCAAAAGCGTATTCATCGTGTAATAGTGCGTTACGTGAATGTGTTTCTGACTTGTGTGTAATGGCTTTAGCGGAGTAATGAGTATGTTTGTGATGTTGAAAAGAACTGCTGTATCACTCTCCTCTCTCTCTCTCTCTCTCTGTATGTGTCGTCTCCAGTCCCCAAAGTCTGCTTTCATCAGCGCAGCCAAAAAGGCCAAGTTGAAGTCTAACCCAGTCAAAGTGCGCTTCGCTGAGGAAGTCATTATTAACGGACAAGTACCAGTAAGTGCAAAAGACAAAAAAAAAATGCTGTTCGCGTTGCCCAGATCTAGGAGTAATCACTTAAGAGACAAAAATCATCTGAAACATTGAAAAATATGGTCTAATGTATGTCTAATGCAGTTGTCTACTGTTATTAACAACAACCAAAAAAAGCGGTGACTCTTGATCTGAAATGTCATGTCGCTACTGTATTACACACAAATGAACTTAAATGGGTTTGACGTCATATCCATAGCCTTCATAACCATTACTGATTTTCTCTATTGACCCAAATGAATGGAACTGCGCTCTTAATGGCCAGCAAGAAAACCTAAATGATCAGAAACACATTTTTTTTTTTATTGTGCAGTGAGACGTTCACTAGTATTTCACGCAAAATCCAAATGACAGACATATTTTTTCAAATCAGTAATCACGTTTTTCTAAGCCAAGCCCATTTTTTGTGATATGGTACATATAACCGTCTGTACCATTGCTTTCTTTCTTTCTTTCTTTCTTTCTGACCAAAACAATACGCCCAATTTTCTACATAGGGTAAAAAACGACTATGTAAAAAAGAAAGTTGTGGTCATATTAAATAACAGTTTGTTTCAAAATACCACATCTTCGATGCATACGTGTAAAATGTATTTGTGCATGTTTTAAACCTTTCAGCAGTTACACAACAATCCCCCAAAGAGAAGAGTCAGTGAGGTGTTGAATGACTGCACAGGACAGGTTTTCAATAGGAATCATAAACAGTCCATTCCAGTCCACGGTTTCGTGCTCTAAACCTCCACGCAGTGTACGTGGAGGGTAATATCTTTTTCTTTGTATCTGTAACAGCAGTTGTGATTGTCTTTGTTATAGGTGTTAAGACTGTGAGACTTGATGATGTGTGGTAGGGCTTTAGGCGGATGTCATATGTCTGATATCAGTGGCTTTACAGAGTACGAAGAGTGCTGGCAAAATATGAGGCAACATTTAGAACTTCATACATTATCATACACATACACACACTCACATGCACACACACACACACACACACGCACGCATGCACAATGCCCTCTCATACCTCTCATAGATCCTGTGATGATAGCATGTGTAGTTATGGTCATGCCCTGTGTGAGGAAGAAAACAGCTGTTGTATAATATAATAACCATTAAAACCTTAGAGAGGAAACAGTAAAATGATGCGTCTGTGCTCTGACAAGACCTCCATCAGGGTTGTGGAGCATAAACCTTTTTATTCTCAGACGTACCAGGCCGCATGCACTGTGTACACCAGACCATAACACAAATGTCTCCTTTTTTTAATTCATTTTCAGATCAATTGACCATAGCCTTGGCAAAGCAAATAATGACTGTAGTTTTATTTCAATTTTATTTTAGTTTAATCCAAGTCTCTGCAGGATGTTAATACCATGCTTGTGTAACTGACAGCAGGAAACTTTATTGTGGCAGTAAAATAGAATGTTCTTTCATATGTTAAGAAGTAGGGAAAACACCAAAAAAAACCAACAGACTTGCTCACCATCACCAAAACTACTAACCAGTCACAACAGCAATCACTTTCCTTTGTAGGCAAGAGCATTACCTACATATATGACATTCCTCAAGCATCTCATGCGTGTAGGTGAGGGCACTTTGTGGTCCGTGTGTGTGTGTGTGTGTGTGCGTGTGCGTGTGTGTGTGTCGCCTCATTATGAAAGGCTTGCCCATCATTCGGACCAGGTGTGATCACAGCTATAATTTACAATCACTCATAGTTTTCCCATGATGTTTTTTTTCTTTCAGTAGGCAATGTTTAGCATGTGGTATGTTTATAGATATGGAAATAAGCAGCTGGTTTGTTTATAGATTTAGAATTAAGCAAATGGTATGTTTATAGATGTAAAATTAAGCAGATGGTATGTTTATAGATTTAGAAATAAGCAGACAGTATGGGTATAGATGTAGAAATAAGCAAACAGTATGGTTAACGATGTAGAAATGAGCAGATGGTATGGTTACAGATGTAGAAATAAGCAGATGGTATCATTATGGATGTAGTCAGTATCCTGAGGAGTCTTTATATTATGGGACGCAGTACTGAGGACTCTTCAGGATTTACAGTGCCTTGAAAAAGTATTCAGCCCCCAGATGAGATTACAAAAGTACTCATACCTTTTGTAATTACAAGGTTACGTTCCTCAGGTACAGTATATTTACAACTCACCAAGTTCGTCAATTATCTCCACCTATGCAGGAAATTGGTGGTCACCTGTTTTCACAAGGATAAATACCCCCTCTCTCGGTTAGGTCCAACAGTATGGTAGAGATTTTCTGCAAAAAAAAAAAAAAAAGAGGAAGAAGAAGACAAAATGGCTTTCAACACAAACCAGGGACAGAATGACATAGAATCTCTGGAAGGGTACGAAACCATCTCGAGGACACAGAGCAAACCTTGGAGGTCAGTGCGCCCCATTACACAGTGGTGGAAAAAAGAACATGAGACCACAGCTGCCCCGAGTGCCCAGGTCAGGCCACCCCTCTACACATCGTCACCAAACAAGAATGGCACTGGTTAGAGTGGCTACTGCGATGCCAACTGTTGCTCTGGCTGAGTCAGTGCCTGAAACTGCCACTGAAAGCGACATTCAGAACTGAACCGTCTCTGAGGCGTTCCACGAAAAAGGCCTTTCAGGAACCGTGTCTCTGTGAGGAGAGCTGTGTTAACTGTGTCCAAAAAAAAAAAGGGAAAAAAATCAGATTTGGTCGTGAGACGTGAACTCAAGCAATCGAGAAAAAAAAAACCGCGAAGGCGCGTTTCACAGCGAGGGTCAAGAGCAATGTAGAGTAAATAATAATTATCTCTTTTTTTTTTCTTCCCTCGTTTTCAGGAAATGGTGAAGGATAACTCCCTTCTCTTCATGCCAAATGTTTTGAAGGTCTACCTGGAAAACGGACAGACCAAATCTTTTCGTTTTGACTGTAACACCTCCATTAAGGTAAAGTCTGAGTCCTTTAAGGTACATGAATTCGTGCTGAAGGCCCCTTAAATGCTGTAATTACTCCAGAGGAGACGCTGGCCACTTTTAGAAATGTCATTTCCCTCCGGACATTACAGTGTTTTGCCTTTGTTTCAGCGTGACTTGATTGTGGTTACTGGTTTGCATAAAATAATATGATGTCTCACACACACACACTCTCTCTCCCTCTCTCTCTCTCTCTCCCTCTCTCTCTCTGACACACACACACACACACACACACACATATGATCAGCACAGGATTAGTCTAATTAGGTTCCATCTTCTCAGGCAGTTAACCGAGTCACATGACCTTTTTGAACAGCGTTTACCACTGCATGCACAACCCTTCCATAACGGCTCTTTGTGGACATTTTCTGGGTTTTTTTTTGTTTTTTTACCTCTCTGCGACAGTCTCCGACTGTTTAAAGTATTTATTTCTTACTGTAAATGTAAAACCCTAAATGGTTATTGTGGTATTGTATTGTTCATTATTCCTGCTCACTGACACCTCCTCTCTCTGTGTGTCTCTGTGTGACAGGATGTTATCCTGACCCTGCAGGAGAAGCTGAATATTAAGAGTATAGAACACTTCTCCCTGATGCTGGAGCAGAAGACAGAAGGCTCCAATACCAAACACCTGCTCCTACACGAACAAGAGATGCTCTCCCAGGTTGGAGACCCAACAGAAACATAAAGAAGTCCAGATAACTGGGAGTTTTGGCATTTTCGGATGTGGCTTTACACATCTGGAGTTTGGTTTTGCTTGTTTGGTCACTTTGTTCGCATTGTGAATCATTTATTAATAGCATTAACCCAGACATTTTCTCCGTGAAGATTGAGCCTAAATAGCAATGTACAAGTCACTGACAAGATAAACACCCATGTGAATTGACTCAGTAGGGTTTCAGACCATCACAAGACATCAGAGACGTCACCTTAGCTTCAGTGTACCTCACCACAGACCCTCCAAGTGTCCGGAACACCCATAGAGAGACATATAACCATTCTTCCTTTAGAAATTCCATTACTGAGTGTTTTATTGATGGTGGTGGTTTCCCATAAGTTCTTAACTGAAAGGAGACCTGGTGACTGAGAAGGTCATGGCGTTTGGTTTACCTCATGGTTTACATTATCATTGCAGAGACCTCTGTTGTAGGATAGAAATGTTTGGCCAATAGGGTGAGGGCGATCACCCAGGATGACTTTGAATTTATTGATGTTTACTTTGCTCGCTGATGGTTTTGTGTGAAGCTAAATCGCGTCAGGGAAAACTCCACGCCATAACAGAACCTTTTCACTGTAGGAGACACTCTGGGCCCTTGGTTTGTTTGGGTGGGTACCACTACATACACTCGTCAGCTCTTTGAGAACCGGAGTGAGGGATGACTCATCTAGCCGTCAGACTTCTTCCCGATCCCGGCTGACCAGTGCTTGTGGTTTTTTTTTTCCTTTTTTTTTTTTTTTTTGTCTTGCACCACTCACATTTTGAGGTGCAATACAAGGTCT
Organism: Chanos chanos; assembly: GCF_902362185.1. NCBI lineage: Eukaryota > Metazoa > Chordata > Actinopteri > Gonorynchiformes > Chanidae > Chanos > Chanos chanos. The sequence goes on from NC_044504.1 coordinate 3,708,853, forward strand.
GTTCACTGCAAGCTCAATCGCACTTGTCCGTCTCCTGTCAAACTAATCGCTTTTTGATGAAGGTGTCCATAGATTGTACGCAACAGATTAACATTTTGACCCGAATGATTCTGAAAGCGCTCGTCGGTTTTTGCCCTGTTCTGCATCTCTAACTAACGCAAGATCGATACATATTCAGCTAACAGCATGACCTTGTTTAATGATGCATTTCCCTTAGGTGTCCATGAGGATATCACCCTGTCAAGTGTTCCTGTGAAATATTAAACATTCAAATAGGTTTAATTTTCCCAGATAAAGATATCAACCAATCAACCAACCAATCGATCAGTATCAGAAAATGCAGGGTGGAAACACTGGGTTAATGGGGTTACGTTATGTGGAAGAATGACACGCCCTTATAACAGAGCTGTAGAAACAGAGGAAAATGAGCAACTCTGACAGCTTCACTGATGCTCAGATTGTGTTAGTGAAGATTTATGACTCATAGAGAATTCTCACTGTGTTTTATTTGCTTTTTTCTTCTCTGACTTTTTTTTCTTCTTCTTCCTCCTCTTCTCCTTCTCAGGTGACTCAGAGACAGGGCTCACATAAGATGAAATGTTTTTTCCGCATCAGCTTCGTTCCAAAGGACCCGGTCGACCTGCTCAGGAGAGATCCTGTGGCATTCGAGTATCTCTATGTCCAGGTACTATGATCCCCACAATCCCTCTGTATCGCATTCTGTAGAACTTCATTTAAATCGCCTCGTTTGAAGACAAAAGGCTTCAGAGACCTTTATGAGTCAATAAGGATAGTCTGTAAAGATAAATGAGATTAAATCTGAAGAATACTGAGATTTGCATAACGAGCTTAAATGCCTTTAGTTCATGTTTAGTACTTGCAGGATATTCTGAACTCATTAACTCAATAGATTATTTTGATATTCTGTAAGTGTCAGTCCATATTTGTCTGCAAATGACCCACTCAGCTGAGGTAGCATTAACAGTTAATGTTTAAACTTGCATAGTAGAGCAAGCAGAAATCTGAGATAGACAGAACCAGTGACCTCTGGGTTTTCTAAGATCTGAAGTTTGAATCATTCGCCCTTTTATCTGGAGCTGATGTGAAAATATAAATCTCTCTCTTTTCTCTCTGTTTCTCTCCCTCTCTGTCTCCTCATCTCTTGCTCTGTCATCTTCTCTCTCTCTCTCTCTCTCTCTCTCTCTCTCTCTCTCTCTGCGTGTGTATGTGTGTGTTCAGAGCTGTAAGGATGTGGTACAGGAGCGTTTTGGCTCAGAGCTGAAATATGACACTGCTCTTCGTCTGGCTGCTCTGCAGATGTACATCCTCACCCTCAACACCAAGCAGACGCAGAAAGTCTCACTCAAATACATCGAGTCAGTGCACGGCCTCTGTCTCACACACACACACATAAACATACATGCGCACGCACACACATGCATACACACACACACGTACATGTGTACACACACACACATATATATAGTCACACACCACACCACACACTCACACACACATGAATACACACACACACACACACTTCAGCTCCAGTTTTTCCACATCCTCAAACACAAAGTATATGTCGATTGTTTTCTTTAGTCATATGGTTAACCTATGAAGTTAACTTTACTCTCTGAGGTTGTATAAGGATCAAGGAAATATTTTGGCCTCTTTTGCTCAGATTTGACACATACACCCGGCTGTTAAAAAAAAGGTTTTCTCGCTAAGCAAATGTAGTTACCAGTCTCTCAGCATTTTCATTTAGAACTGATCTAGTTTGGGCCATTTGGGGTGTCTAGTTCTTGATATTTGAGAAACATCATAGTTTTAGGGTTTCGAGTTTAGAGATTTCTGCATACTACTAGAAATTGCACACCTCTTTGATATTCCTTACTTGAGTGTGTTAAGATGAAATTGCTCAGAATCTAAATTTGTATGCTTAGCTCTCTGTCTCTCACTTTCTTTCTCTTTCTCTCTGTCTCTGTCTCTCTCTCTCTCTTTCTCTTTAAAGGAAGGAGTGGGGTTTGGCCCTGTTCCTCCCCCCAGCTGTTCTATCTAGCATGAAAGAGAAGAACATTAAAAAGGCGCTTACTCACATTCTCAAAACGAACCAGAACCTGGTACCACCCGGTAAAAAGGTGAGCTGACCAAGTCCATGCTCGTCCAGGTTAGCATTGTGCAAAGTTTTCTCTGTAGACTCGGCTTATCACCACAGACACTGAGTATCATTCAACATTAAAGCGGTCCTTTCTGCCTCCCCCAATAGACAACAATGGGTTTAAAGTGCCCGAGACCGAACAGAGATAGTACACTAAACAGATACTCATTTTCCAGCTAAAACTAATCTGCTACTTTAAGCCTTGAACAATATTTTTTCAATCCATGGCTTTATGGATCTCTGGCTAATGCAGCAAGTGCGTCACATACTGACTGATGTAGCGAGGTTGGGGTAGGCTGCCCCCTAGTGGAGTTTTACTCAAATAGAAGAAACTTTCTTTATTAATTTATTAACTGATTTGATTTTCCAGAGTGAGAAGTGCTGACCAGAAGTGCTGCCCTTTCAATTCAGATCTAAAACATTCTATCTCATCGTATTTATTTTTTCTTCCATTTCCTAATTGTATTTCAACATTTCATTGACTTGCTGGTACCCTGAACTCTATACTGATGGTTTATTAGAAAGAAATTTCACATCTTTATGCTTTTACCCCCCCCCCCCCCCCCCCCACCCCAATCCCCACACCCGCCCCCCCAAAAAGTGAGTTTTCTACAGTCTGACTTTGTGTCTCCTTCAGCTCCTGTATTTCAGTTAACGTTTTCACTCTCTCTTCCAGTTGACGGCCCTACAGGCAAAAGTCCACTACCTGAAATATCTCAGTGACCTGAGACTGTATGGAGGGAGAGTGCTTAAATCCACACTGGTCGTAAGTCGAGACCTCAATCACAAACATCCCACTGAACAGCAAAAGTATAAAAATAGTGTTATGGTCATAAGGACTTTTTAACAAAATACCTTTAAGTCCAAGACATGTAACGAGTTTCTATCGTATTACACTGTATCATATTAAAAAACAATGTATGTTTACATTATGTATATTTTTGTTTATTTTTGTATATTTTTGTTTACATCAGCCTGTGCTCAGAGCCACTGATTTTTACATTTTTACTGTTTTGAATTTGTCTGGCTGAACCCTGGCCCAGGTCTTCAAATCCTTTAAACATTAACATTAACATTAGCATTAAGTGCTCTAGTAATATCCACTGGTCTCCTCTCCAGCAGGGGGAGAAGCACAGTGAGGTGACCCTTCTGGTGGGGCCGAGGTACGGCATCAGTCACGTGATCAACACCAAGACCAACCTGGTGGCACTGCTGGCAGATTTCAGCCATGTCAACCGCATTGAGATGTACACAGAGGACGAGAAGAACGTTAGGGTAGAACTCCACGTCCTGGATGTCAAGGTGAGGTTTGAGGCTGTTTAAGACACAACAGTCTATAGGCAAAAAAAAAAATAAGCTCTAAGACATTCTAGCCTGTGGGAGGAAATGATGCTTCTCCTGAAAAGACTGAGAGCATTACTGCCATCTCTTCTCCTTCTCCTACTTTTTCTACCTCCCTTCAAAAGAAGAACAACAATAATAACAACAGCAATATCAAGGTCATTAGCAGACCACGTTTGAACAGTCAGTGCAAACAATACATTGTTTCTTGAGTTGCTTTATTGTAATGAATTAAAACAGCTGTCTTATCTGCCCCTTCCCACAGCCCATAACCCTTATAATGGAGTCCAGTGATGCTATGAACCTGGCATGCCTCACCGCTGGCTACTACAGATTACTGGTGGACTCACGTCGCTCCATCTTCAACATGGCAAACAAAAGTAAAACATCAGGTGAGGAACAGTGTTCAGTGCATCTGTACTAAACAAACTAGACTATGTCTAGTCTTCCGTTTTCAAAATGTTTTAGTCAATCCAACAGCCTTAATTTGTTACATATTACATGTGTTTTTTACAGAGAATGACTCTAAGGGAAAGAATACCTACCAGGCTATTGAGTGGAATTACAGCTCCTCCTACAGCGGATGTGAAGACCACAACAACCAGATGTGTATGAGGGACCTGCCAGAGAAAGAGCCTGAGTACGCAGAATGTTCCAGAAGGGATGGTGATACGGGCCCAATCTACATCACTGAGGTGGAGCCACTCCATCATGTGGGGCACATGGGCGAAAAACCAGACAGGGGAGGGAGGGGAACATACGCACAGCCTTTCCTAGGCCTACCTAGGGCCAAACCCCAGGACTCACCTCGCAGTGCAAAAGTCTCATTTATATTTGGAGACCCTCCATTAGATAGTGTAAACCCCCAGAACCTGGGGTACCAGAGGCTAATGGAGGAGATGCCAGAGGTCTGGGATGGCAACAGGTCTATGTACATGCAACACGAGGACTTTAAGACCATGGAGCCATGCCTGGAGGCAGAAGAGGACTTCACATATGCCTCCCACCCAGTCTACAGCGACGCGAAAATCTTCGGCAACACAGAGGGCATTGAAGAACCGTTGCTGCGGGACATATGCTACGCCGAGACCACCGACGATGCTGAGGATGAAGACGACATCAGCTGCGAGGAGGACATGGTGACAATGAGCGAGCTGAGAGACAAGAACTCCTTCCTCTCGCTCTCCGAATCCAGCGACGACATCATTGACCTGACAAACCTTCCTCCTCCACCAGAGGGCAACGATGAGGACGATAACGATGTCCTCCTGCAGTCACTCAATTTGGCCATCGCAGCCCCTCCGCCGGGTTTTCGGGACAGTTCTGACGAAGAAGAGCAGCAGGACCCTCAGAGGAAGGACAGGAAAGGCAAAGCCTCGTGCGACGACATCCCCGTGTCTCTGATCGACGCCGTGCCCACACAGGTCGGCTGCAGAACGGAGGAGGCTTTCGATGACGCTGTGGTCTCAACGTTGCAGGCTTTGGAGGCCTTGGCAGCGTCCGAGGAGCAGTCTCCCCACTCCCAATCAGACAATAGCACAGGTTCTTTCACCATTGTAACGTTTATACATTGAAAACGTATGGTCTTCCCGCCATTCTGTTTTGTTGTGTCCCTCACTTTTTTTTTTTCCAACGATAACCCCATCATTTTCATGTTTCAGTACCATGTGTGAGCATTGTTTTGTGATTTTCAGGTCAATGTAAACTCATTTTGTTTGTTCGATTTTTTTGTTTTCTTTCTTTTGAGTTTTTATTGTTGTGTTTGGTGAATCATTTTTGTTTGCTCCATTCATTGTGTATGTATTAACATTCTTGTGGCATTTCATTTCATAGTCTTTTTTTTTGGTACAAATAAACTATTTTAAAATATATTTCCACTGCGTCTTATATTTTGATTAATAAAACATTTGTCTCTTTTACGCAGGCGTAGAAATATCTAGAGCCTTTAGTCCCGAGTCCTCTTCGGATTCTGGAAATGAGACTAACTCTTCTGAAATGACAGAAAACTCTGAACTTGCGGCAAATCAGAAAGTCTCAGAGAGCTCCCTCAGAATGTTTGTAGCCACCGCTGAGGGCTATCAAACGCTGACCGAGGAGAAGACCGAATTTCGTTTAACTCAGAGAGAGACTGGAGTAGCCCTCAAAGTGCAGCATTGCTCCACCTCCAGACTTCAGGATGAGGACTCCCAGTCCTTAGCTGTGCCTTCCTCCCAAACCTTCCACTCAGACAAGGTCGAGATGGAGCCAGACACCATGGAGACCAAATCTCTGTCTGATTACTTCAGCAAACTCCACATGGGCAGCGTGATGAGCTCCTGTAGGTCTCAAGGCCAACAAGGCGAGGCTGATGTCAAGACGTCATCCGCGGTCGAGCACTCCGAATCCCGTCTGATGAAGAGCGCCAACGAAGAGGATCTTGTTGGAAAGTACAACAGCTTCAACGCAAGAGACCCTCGTCATTTAAACCAGTTTGATCTGGAGAGAATGTCATTTCCATTTCACGACAAGGCTCAACGGTGGTCGCAGTTTCCTGAGAACAAAATGCTAGGACACATGTCCTCAGAGGTTAGCACTGATTGCACTATGTTGCATGCTGACAGGAGAGTACAGAAAGGGGAAAAAATGGACCCTGATGAAACGGGTTCAGTAGTGCTGGGCAAACCCAGAGGCCCTCTTACATCAGAATCTAATGCTCGCTCCCCAGTCAAAGAGTCATTTATGACTGAACAAGCTGGCTTGGCCAATAATGAGCTGCAGCAGGGAAAGGGGACTGTGGCTGATCACGAGGTGACGAGGGTTTACGAGTATCACCTGACCAAACGGATGTCCTCCTTACAGAGCGAGGGTATCCATTCCCTACAAAGCTCCCAATGCTCTTCCATCGATGCTGGCTGCAGCACAGGGAGCAGTAGCTGTGTAACGCCGATGGATTCCCCTCTGTGTACAGCAGAAAATTCACACCTGCTCTCGGAATCGTCTTTAAAGGGTCTGGGCTATGGAGGTGCAGAGGAAAAAGCCTATGGCCAAGGGATGCATGGTAAAGTCCACAACCAGAGTCCGGAACCTTCGTTTTTACGGAAGCTCCACATAGGGACAGGCTCGGAATCACCTAGCGGTATTATGCGTGAAGGGAGCCAACGCATGCCCAAGATAAGAGAAACTACAGGTATGGTCGAGTATGATGGCTGAGAAAATTCTGCGCATAGCAGGAAGATTTGGGAAGAGCTGAAAAACAATGGAAATTGAAATAGTGTGTTACAGCCACAATCTTCTAAGGATTTAATAGCCACTATGCTATTTATCTGAAATGATTGTGGTAATGTTATTGATGTTTTAAAAATTATATTACGTATCTTAAAGACTATGGAGCTCTCTGATTTTCTAATTTAAACCACAGCCATTTTTGTGACAGAATTAGGTATGAATATGTGAGAAAAAAATTAGAAGTCATTGACAGGGAAAACATGGTTTGCTTGCCAATACTGCTTTTCCCACTTTTCTCTTGTGCAATTGTTTCTCAGTTTTACATCTGATTGGGTGTCTTTAACATATTCAAATGTTCATCATCATTCACAGAATGTGAAATGCTCAGTTGGGATTACCACATGTTCTCATTAAGTCACTGAATGAAAAAATCATTCAGTACATAACTAAAACTTCAAAACAACACTTCAACTTGTTAAATGATGACAAATTGCATGAAATTAATTGCACAATGAACACGTTGCATGAGATCCACATGACTAACACCCTTTTTTTTCTCTCTCTCTTTTTTAACGCTACAGTATAGTGCAAGGAGAAGCTGAAGAAAGTTTCAAAACCACATATTGAAGAACGTTTCAAAAATTCACAAAATATCAACACAAACTACCCCTCCCAACCCCCAACAACGTAATGTACCCATAGCACAGAGTCAGACGTGCCAAAGGAGAAGTGTTTGGAGGCCTTGAATTCGACTCACACCCAAAAGCATTTCCTCTTATGTACACCCTTACTTCACCCTAGCGCTGGCAGCTTAAGGGATCTCAGGCAGGAGGAAGAAATAGAGCTTCAAATAAAAAAATAAATAAAACAAAAAAACAAAACTGCAGGCTCAGGGAGCAATGAAACTGGTGGTTTGAGAAAACTTAAACCACAAACAGGTAGATGGATTTACAGTAACTTCGTATTGTTAAGGAGAGTCGTTCTCTTGTGTCGCCACTCAACCGCCCTTTTTTTATTTTCTTTCTTTGCAACAAGAGAACAACGCTCCTGTTTCTGATACCCATCAAACAGAAATTATTTCCAAAGCTGCACAACAGCACCTAGAAGTAAATGTCCCCCTTCCTCAACACCTTACTACACCCGACCTTAAAAAGTGCCATGCCTGACATGGTAATGTTGGAGAGGCATTTGTATCAGGCATTCACTGAGCATTTGAAAAGATGAAAGCTTCATTTTATACAACTTGGATCACAATCATTCGTTGTTTTTTGGTTTTTGTTTTTTCTCACACATACACTTAAGCCACTGAGATATGGAAACAGCATCAGGAAACAAAAACTGCAAGATGACCAAGACCAGGTTCTGAACATATCCAGCACTGTCTGGCCTCTGCTTCCACCAAGAAACTTTCTAAAAAAAAGGATTTCCCTCTCATTTGAAAATATCTCTGTACCACTACTTACGTTTTTCAAATGCTTTGGTAAAAAAACCCTGAAGATTAAGCATCTCTATGGAAACAGCTGTGTTTCAAGAACTGGAAGAGAACAGACCAAGACGTCCCAGTCATCGCAAACTCCATTTGCCTCCTGAAACCTGACCAAGATGCTTAAGGCAAATGCCCCAGTGACCAAAGCATTAACATAGTTTTGCACATTGGTCCTATGTCATGTTTGCCACTGTCCACAAACTGATTGCGGCACACTTTCCGTTAATTACTTATATCATTCAGCACATTATACGTATGTGAAACACTTCACATCCAGTGAACATGTTTTTATTTTTTCTATTTAGTCATTCGTAAAGCCATACACAGAGAGATGGGCATATCTGGCCCAAAGGGAACTGCTGTGATAATCTTTGCCTTGTGTACATTATGTGCAAAATGTAAATATGAAATTAATTCTATGGAACTATAGGCATTTTAAAAGAGGAAATATTATTCATACACCTTAATAGAAGCATTCCTAAGATTTCATTATAAACGTATATGTTTAAAAAAGAAAAACACAGTTAAAAAATTTGCTCGGATATTGATGTAATGTTGGCATATGAAGTAAAAAAAAAAGTAAAATAACAGTCTTTTGATTCATGACATTGATTCAAAACTCAAACAATTTTTAAATTAAAGTAATTTAAGTTAATAATATATGTGATATTTTCCTTTTCTTTTTTTGCCCATAAATGGAACAGGACATTTTTTGAGATTGTATATGAAGTTGTATATGAAAGCATAGTTTTCTGTGTTTTACAGTATTGAGCCATAATTTACCAGGAGTTTACCTTGACTTTGTTTTGTTTTTCAAAATTAAAGCACAATTACTGCATTTGCCTCTCACAACCATGAATTTTACTATATATGCCCTTCAAAGGATATAAATTAAGCAATAAATATTTTGACATTTGATTTTTTTTTTTATCTGTCCTTTAAAGGCTTAAAGTAAACAGATCATTGGTCATGTTTATTTGCCATTATCAAGTTAATAATTTGTTATCAAAAAGCACCGTGTGAAACAGGGAACTTGCCATTTCTTCTTTAATGATATTTAACCGTAACTGTGACGACAGATCTATGTATGCTGTAGGAAGTATTAAGTACGGTTAAATAGTCATAGTCTTATTAACTGCTTCACTGAGTAAGGGAAATTTTTGCATTCCATTATGCCACATGCTTTCACTCTCGTTTATGCAGAAATCAAACCCTGCGGTGTTCACAGGTGAAACACTGACCTACCAGATCATTTTTAAGGTGCCACTCGAGGGAAAACATCTCTATGTTATACTCTACAGTGGGAAAGGGGATTTGAATGGTGTAAATACATGGGAACTGACAGATTAGCTTTGTTTATGTTTGTGGAGAATGAGCCTCAGTCGCTTTTTAAAATAATGCATATTAACAATGAGCCTGCCTTTGGATATTCAACAGAAGTAACCAAAGACATATATGGCAGGACACTATGTTTAGTGCAACTATGTGATGTTTCCTGCTTTAATACTAAGTGTAATATGGCTTGTTTTGGAAGATTTTTTTCTCAGGCCCAAGCTTGTCATCTGTGTATATCTGGCTTTATACATAATGAGGAAGTCACGGTGGCTAAATATACACAGTCTTACTTGCGTTTATGGTTTTGGTGTCAGAAACATGTGTTTTGCATTTTTTTTTTTACATACCTGAAGCACTTGTGTGACTCCTCTCTGACAGAATAGTGAGTGTTTCATGCTGAGATTGAGCTCAGTTTGAGTAAATCCCTCAGTGTCGTTTGATACGTTCCACTCTTTTGTTTCTACATATACATTACCATAAGAAAGCCTAAAGTGCTTTAAGACTACCAGCTTCAAAGTGTGTGAATCAATTCAGGCTTATGATGATGGTGAGTACAAAATTTGGATTCCCTGAACTGTTTGTTATTTATTAGATTATTTATTATTTATTATATAATACAGTATCTGTATGTTACTTATTAATTTATCGTCATTTTCAAAGATTTAAAGATAGAGTTTTTAAAGACAGCATCATTTCCAGGCAGCCGATATTACCAAATCCACAATATCGTTTCATCCTTTCTACAAGATTTGTTTTGAAATTACAAACTAAAATACTAAAAATACTAAAATAGATTATTGGTAGGCTTAATTATATATAACATGTGCTGCAAAATGAGCAATTCACTGTGTGACACTGCTGGACCAGGTAATTCAAAACCAGAACCAGTCTTTTTGTTTGATATAAGAAAGAACATCATTGCTCACTTAATTGCTGACACAGGCTTGGTTACTTTTTCTTAGATCACAAAGCCCACAAGCTTCACTTTGATGCTGACTGGTATTGTCCTGAGCTGTCTTTCTACGAGGGCACTTGACAGATGGTACCCAAAAACCCTTAAATGCGATGTGTCCTTGGTGACCAATAGGACAGAGGTCAGCGTGGACTGTACTGAGAGGGAGCTTACCAAGGTTCCGGAGGGCATACCGTCCAATACTACCAATCTGACCCTCACCATCAACCACATTCCGCATATTACGAAAAAGTCTTTCCTGAGCCTGGAAAACATCATCGAAATTGACCTGCGCTGCAACTGTGTGCCAGTCAAGGTAGGCCCCAAGGACAAAGTGTGCACAAAGAGCGTGACCATCGAAAATGGAAGCTTTTCGCAACTGAGAAATCTGAAGTCACTTTACCTGGACGGAAATCAACTCTCTAGCATCCCAAAAGGTGTCCCTCCAAGTTTAGTGTTACTTAGTCTGGAGGTTAACAGCATCTACTCGATTAAAAAAGAAAACCTCTCTGAATTGACGAACATCAGGACTTTGTATCTTGGTCAAAACTGTTATTTTCGGAACCCTTGCAATGCCTCTTACTACATTGAAGAAGATGCTTTGTTACAGCTTGAAAAAATTACTGTTCTGTCTCTCAAGTCCAACAATTTATCTTACGTTCCCCAGAGGCTACCGTTAACCCTTAAGGAGCTATACCTTTATAACAACAGAATTGAAAGGATCGTTGAACGTGATTTCAGCAATTTGACCGAGCTGGAAGTTCTTGACCTGAGTGGTAACTGTCCTCGGTGTTACAACGCACCTTTCCCTTGTATTCCATGTGCTAACAATGCCCCACTTGCTATTGATAAGCGAGCCTTTGTGAATTTGCATAAACTACGAATTTTGCGACTTCACAGCAATTCTCTCACAACAGTGCTGCCAGAGTGGTTCCAGAGTTGTAGTGAACTTCAAGTACTTGACCTCTCCAGCAATTTTTTGGCAAAAGAGATAACACACTCAACCTTTCCCAAATCTTTACCTAACCTGGAGGAGTTAGACCTCTCTTTTAACTATGAGCTACAGAGGTATCCCAAATCTCTCAATCTCAGTGATTCTTTTGCCCATCTGAAATCTCTCAGAGTCCTAAGAATCCGAGGATTTGTTTTTCAGGAACTGACACAACAAGACATTCACCCATTATCCTTTCTCAGTAAACTCGAGTTTATTGACCTTGGCACTAACTTCATCAAAATAACTGACCTGAGCATTCTGACCAAGCTCAAGAACTTTCAGGTTGTAAATTTATCAGACAACAAAATCTCATCCCCCACTGAGGATCAGCATGCATTTGGATTTTCAGAGGCACATGGTCAGATTGTTGTGGAAAATGGTTCCCCAATGACACGAGGTTCACAATACTATAATGGGGAAGTGAGAGAGATTCACTATTTTAGATATGATGAATATGCTCGCAGCTGCAAATATAAGGACAAAGAACTTGGTACTCTGAGTTCACTGAACCCAGAATGCAGCAAATATGGGAAAACCCTGGATCTTAGCAGAAATAACATATTCTTCTTGCATTCCAGATTCCTAAACCTTGGTGAGCTGAGATGCCTCAATCTTTCAGGCAATGCCATGAGCCAAAGCTTGAATGGCTCTGAATTTGTTTATCTCAAAAACTTGCAGTATCTTGATTTCTCTTTCAACCGTCTGGATCTCATGTACTCCACTGCCTTTCAAGAACTAAGCAACTTAGTTGTTCTGGACATTAGCCACAACAATCATTACTTTACAGCAGAGGGTTTGACACACATGTTGAATTTCACAAAGAACCTCAATCAACTAAAAACATTACTCATAAATCATAATAAGATATCCACTTCCACAAACACAGAGATGGAGAGTTTGTCTCTTGAACGTTTAGAATTTAAAGGAAACCAGCTTGATATGTTATGGAGAGATGGAGACACCAGGTATTTCAATTACTTCAAAAACCTGATTGGCTTAAAGGTCCTTGACATTTCTCATAACAATTTAAACTTCATCCCTAAGCAAGTGTTCTCAGGCTTACCAGAAAAACTTACTGAACTTTACATTAACAACAACAAGCTAAAATCATTTCCTTGGGATGCCCTGGAAATTCTGAGCAACTTAATGGTCTTAGACCTTAGCAGTAACCTGTTAACAGCTGTTCCACAAGAGCTTTCTAACTGCAGCAAGTCTATTAAAAAGCTACTGTTACGCAAGAACCAAATTGTAAAACTAAGCCCTAACTTTCTAAGGGACGCGTTCAGCTTAAAACATCTTGATCTCAGCAGCAACCAAATTCAATATATTGAGCAATCAAGTTTCCCAGAGGATGTCATAGACAAGCTAGATGTCCTTTACCTGAACAACAACAGGTTTGTGTGCTCTTGCAATGCCACTTGGTTCATCAGATGGATAAACCTCACGACAGTGAACATCCCACGACTAGCATCTGATGTGAACTGCGCTGCTCCAGGTGCCCAGAGGGGCAAGAGCATCATTTCTATCAACCTACAAGCCTGTCAGCACAACTCTCTGTCCATCATCCTGTTTATCCTTGTGACAAGCCTGGTCTTGAGTATTCTCACCCTGTCCATATCCAGTCACCTGTTTCTCTGGGACGTGTGGTACATCTACCACTTCTGCCTGGCCAAGCTCAAGGGTTACCACAGCCTTTCCTCTGAGAGCACCATCTATGATGCCTTTGTGGTCTACGACCAGCGGGATCCAGCTGTTTGCGAGTGGGTCCTGCAGGAGCTGCGTGTTCAGCTGGAGGAGAGGGGTGAACCACGTCTCCAGCTCTGTCTGGAGGAGCGTGACTGGGCCCCAGGGTGCCCCCTCATTGAAAGCCTGTCTCAGAGTATTCAACAGAGCAAGAGGACAGTATTCATACTGACAAACAAGTACCTTAGGAGCGGCAGCTTCAAGACAGCATTTTACTTGGCCCACCAACGGCTGCTGGATGAGAAGAATGATGTGATCATCTTGATTTTCCTAGAGAGGAGTCTCTGTCACTCCAAATACCTGAGGCTCAGGAAACGGCTTTATAAAAGGTCAGTCTTGGAATGGCCCACAAATCCACAAGCTCAGCAGTACTTCTGGTTCCGCCTTCGTAGCGTCATGGCAACGGACAGTCAGCAGCAATACAATGAGCTATTCAGAGAGACACTTTGAATGTTTGAAAATGTTGTATACAGCACATGCTGTGACTCAGTTTGCTTATTACCTCATTATTAATTTGCTAACCTGATCTATGGTTTGGTACAAGTAGTAATTTATAATGTATGTATTTTATAATCCAGGCTGAGTGCTTGACAAATGTTCTTGCTGAGATAATTTCATAATAAGACTTGTAAAAGGTTATGATATATCAAATTATAATCATATGTACGCATTGGAGTATGTTATTTTGTTTCAGAAGATTTTCTACTCTATTAAAAATGTTGGTTTGGATAAAATGAAAAATAAAATCCTGTGTAAGGATGATGGTATTGTGCTTGTGAGGGTTTTTTTTTGTTTGTTTTGGGTTTTTTTTTTTGTTTGTTTTGTGCCCCATAGATGAACTCTAAATGGCAGAGAAACAAGGAAAGAACCCTATGTCCCAACTGCATATAACGTTCTATAAATATCATTTTATTGCTTGTTTCAGAATGAGCAGTGAAAACATGCAACTAAATTTAGGGATGATGGTTACATTGAGATCTCCCTAATGACAATGACAGTATATTTCAAGTTGTATCCTACATTTGAAAGTTAAATCAATGCTTTCATTTTCGCTGTGTGACTTGCCCTCATATAAACATCACCATTGTGATATTCATCCACAAGTTCCATCCTCATGCTCATCCACATCTAGATAAGATGCCAAACGAGTGTAATTTTTGTCCAGATGATTTATCGATGTCTCAATAGCATTTCCACGAAAAGAGAGAAGTGAGCCAAACACACTTCCTCTTTTGTCTTGGGTTGCATTATAACTTATCTTGGTGTTGTTTCAATGGTCTGAGCAACCAATCAGCTATTTCTAAAGTGCATTCTGTGGTTCGACAAGAAAGGTATTTTCTGTGAAGCAAGCTAAGGGTGCATCATAAGGAATATCTGACCATAGCCCACGTGTGGGGAGCCAGGTGGTATGAATGTCAGCCAGACATGGACACCACAGAAAAAAATAGCCGTTGGAAGCAAAACTTCCCGTTTCACAGAGGGAGTTTTCTGTGAATGTGTTACCACAGTTTATTTGAGTGGAACTTCTTATAACTTACACATCATCTGAAAAGAGATCATTACAATGGTAAGTTTATTTATTTACTCATTTACTTGTCTTTCCATAGCAAAGCTGGAATGAAAAAAGGTGGACAAAACACCATATTCGCAATTAACTTGATAATCATATTAAAGTAGGGTATTCAGTGGCATGATTTTGTCATCTTAAGCCAAATGCAATGAGTATTCAAAGTCTAAGTAGTCAGTCTTGATAATGGAACTAAATAGAATTTAAAATGATGTTTTTGTAACTCAAAGCACTGCTGGGTGCCTTAAAGTACAGAGAGGCATCACAGTAAAAACAATTATATATAAATGATTATTTAAATCTGACAGAACTACTTCATGTAATAACACAGCCATAGGGCACTGTGCTGTGTCTGGCGAGCTTTCTGTTCATCACACTGACAGCGCCACAGATATATGCTGGCACTAGTTAAAAAGGCATTTATCCAGTTTTGCAGCAGAAACCCTTTAAATTTATATAACCAGTTCCTATACTCACAGGTTGCTACCACCTACTGGATAAAGCTTGCGTGCTGCCTAATGGTCACCATACTGTTCAGGCCAGCACCCAGTGAACTGAGTCTGAGAAGTCTGAGGAAAGTACCTTGTGACGTTCAAGAAAACTCAACGACAAACACTGTTGTTTTCAACTGTTTTCGTCGCGGGCTGAGAACATTCCCCACTGGCATCACCAAAAATGTGACGAACCTTGACCTGGGTGACAACAAGATTAAAAATTTACCTCTCCATGCTTTCAGTGGCATGGACAACCTGACCTATCTCAATCTCAATGAGTTGAATAAAAAGAAATCTGTGTGCATTGCCCAAGGTGTTTTCGTCAACCTGACCTCCCTGAGAGAGCTGGAGCTCCAAGGAAATAATCTGACGTATGTTCCCGATCAACTTCCGTCCTCACTGGAGGTGCTCAAATTGACATCGAATAAAATAATTTCTCTCAATAGCACCTCTTTCTTACGTGTGAAAAATCTGACAAAACTTTACCTCTCTAAAAACTGCCACATTGAGAATCCTTGTCATGAAGTTTATTATATTGGAGATGGAACCTTTTCCAATTTGGAACATCTGAGGCTTTTAACATTGTCTTATAACAACATAACTAAAGTTCCAAGCAGGCTGCCTGTTTCTCTAGAAGATCTGGAGCTTGCTTCAAACAGAATAAGATATATTGGAAAGAACGATTTTGCAGAACTCAAAAATCTGGTAACTCTGAAGATCCAAGGAAACTGCCCACGTTGTTATAATGCCCCGTACCCATGTGTTCCTTGTCCAAATGGTTCCATTGAGATTCATCCACTGGCCTTTGACAACCTTAAAAATTTAAAAGTGCTGGACCTTGCTGGAAACTCTCTTCAAACTATGAATAGCTCTTGGTTCAAGAATTTGCATAACCTTCAGGACCTTTTTTTATCCTTTAATTTTCTAGCACATGCTATTGTTGCTGATGGAGGGTTCTTAAGTTGTCTGGACCAACTAAAGAAGCTGGATCTCTCTTTTAACTATGATCTCAAAGCTTATCCTCAAACTCTAAAGCTATCACAAAACTTTTCAAATTTGCTCTCCCTGAAAACACTTCACATTGAGGGTTTTGTTTTTCAAGAGATCACAGAAGAAACCTTACGTCCACTTTCCGGCTTAAACCTATCTGTGTTAAACATGGGGACAAACTTCATTGCGCACTCTCAACCAAAAGTTTTTAACAGTCTGCAGAACTTAAAGCTCATATATCTCTCTGAAAACAGGCTTGCTCCTGTGGTAGACAGTTCCTTCAATCGTGACTCAGCATCCGATTACATTCCTGTGTTCGCCAAGCCCCCACTCTGGGGACCAGACATCTCTAGAAAAAACTTCATTTATGAACTGTCCCACAGACTTGTGAAACCTGAATGCTTTGATAGTGGCCGCGTGCTGGACTTGAGCAAGAATAATCTCTTTTTCATTTCTCCAAAGCAGTTTGAGGGATACGGCAACATTTCGTGTCTCAATCTCTCAAGAAATGGTTTTGCAGCTGCGCCAAATGGAACTGAATTCAAACTCTTGCAGGAACTGAAGTATCTAGATTTGTCCTACAACAAAATAGATCTGGCATATGACCTCGCATTCACCGAGCTACAAAAATTGGAGGTGTTAGACCTCAGTTACAACTCTCATTATTTCCTAGTGTCTGGGGTGACACACAATTTAAAATTTTTAGAGAGACTCCCAGTCTTGAGAGTGCTGAACATGAGCTCCAATAGCATCTTTACATTAACCACTAAAATGATGTTCAGCAATTCTCTCAAGGAACTGCAGTTCCAGGAAAATTTCCTAGGGAAATTATGGCAGGGAGGTGATACTTATCACAAGCTTTTCATGAACCTAAAGAATTTGACTTATTTGAACATAGCAAAAAATAAAATTAAAACTATACCATACATAGTCTTTGAAAACCTGCCCCGTACCATTCAAAAGCTACGGCTGAGCGACAATGAACTGGCACATTTCAACTGGTCAATGTTAAGACACCTTGATCAACTTCAGGAGTTAGAGCTGGATAAAAATGGCATATATTTCTTGTCCAAAAACCTGTCAGAAAATACAAGAAGCCTACGTTACCTCGACCTGAGCGGCAACAAAATCTCTCAACTCTCCGATGGATTTCTGCAGGGTGCCTTTAGCATAACCACTCTTGACCTCAGTTACAATAAGCTGAATATGATTAACGGATCCACTTTCCCGCTCAGTTCAGAGCACGGCCTGAAAAAATTACTGCTCCATGGAAATCCCTTCCACTGCACTTGTGATATACTGGATTTTATCCTATGGATCGAAAAAAGTGACATAAGGATCCCATGGTTAGCAACCTCCGTGACTTGCAGCATGCCAGAACTTAAGAAAGGAAACTCAGTCATCAGCTTTGATATCAACGAATGCAACAATATCCAGGTCGCCTTTCTCCTCTACTTCCTGTCCATGCTTATAATTTTCTGTGTCACTTTCGTTTCCATAGCATTCCACCTGTTTTATTGGGATGCTTCCTATGTGTGGTATTATTTAAAAGCTAAAGTGATGGGGTACAAGTATCTGAGGTCTACAGACACTTCCACTGTCTACGACGCCTTTGTCACATATGACACCAAAGACCCACTAGTTTCTGACTGGGTCCTGAACCATTTGCGTGTACAGCTGGAGGAGAATGGGGAGAAGTTCCTGCCCATCTGTCTAGAGGAGAGGGACTGGTCCCCAGGAAGCCCTGTCCTGGACAATCTTACGCAGAGTATCCGTCTGAGCCGGAAGACTGTTTTTGTGCTGACTGAAGCCTACGTCAACAGTGGTTCCTTCAAGATGGCAGTGTACCTGGCCCACCAGCGTCTTCTAGATGAGAACAAGGATGTGATTGTGCTGTTGCTCTTGGAGCCTGTGCTACAGCACTCCCAGTTTCTGCGTCTGAGGAGAAGACTCTGTGGCCACAGCGTGCTGGAGTGGCCCAAAACCTCATCGGCAGAGGCATGGTTCTGGCAGTGTCTGAGGAATGCCATCCGAGTGGACAACCAAGTCAAGTACAATAAGATCTACTCTAGGTATTTCAGCATGAAGTAAGGCAGTAGTGCAATGTACACACACACAAGCACACACACAATGTACACACATGCACATGCACACGCACATGCACAAGTGACTAGTAAAATTCCTTAAATGGATCAAGATATGACTTTGAGGTTACTTATTCTTAGCACTCTCACAGGCACCGTTTTTGAAACATAGCAGGAGCATCACTGAAAAAAGTGACAGTGCTGGTTCATCAATATCTGATCTTGGTACCCCAGTCATGACAGGGGCAGTGTGAAACAGGGCTTAGTGAAAGACCACTGACTCTGAAGACCCGGAATATTCCGTGAATCGGGATTCTTGTGACTTCATCTCTGAAGTTGGTTGATGGATTTGGCACCAGCACCTGCTGAAAAACTGTTAACATTCAGAATTCTTGGCTTGAAATTCTCCAAGAATTTCAAGCCAAGATCATTCTGAATTTGGCTACTTGTCCCATTTTCATGTTAACCTGAGCGCATGCTACATTGTTTTTGTCTTTGTCTTGTTCTAGCGCATTTTTGAAAATACTAAGAAAATACTTCTTTATCGTCACTATCATAACGCATGAAGTAGAGTAAAGAATAACAAATCACTCAAAACTGACTTCAGATCACACAGCAACAATAATAATGCCTTCAGGACAATATCACACGTCATCTGACGAATAGCTATTTGCACTAGTCATTACATGCAGAAGTACGGCGGAAACACAAATACAGCGCACTCATAAATCAAATCCAATAGTAATCCAGGGATCAGAGACTATAGAGAAAACAATTTAAAAAAAAAGCTTTTAAAGCATATAGAGAAGATAAATTACAACAACAACAACTACACATACATGTCGGGTGTCCTTTAAGCTATATGGTGGTCCCCTTGCTATCAGCAGAAGCATACAGGACTTACTTACTTACTTACTTGTGCGATCACAGCTGATCACTTCTGGACTTATGATCCTGTTGTCTTCTCTCTTTCGTCCATCCATTTCTAACAAAAAAGTCTTGATTATGTGTCTCTGTGTACCACATGATATTTGCTATATGTGATATTTACAATGATTATTTACATGTGAGCAGTAGGATGTCACTCATCCACAGCTTTTTTTTTTCCATTATTGGTCATTGGTTGAAAGCAAGAGTAAATGACTTCTCTTTTTACTGAAATGTTAGTGTTTGGTTATGCTTTTGATCTGTCTTGCCTGAAACATTTACAAATACTTTCGTCACGCGAAAAAAAAAGTAATATCTCTAATAGTCTGTCATTAAGCCTTGTGTAATATTTTTAGTCAATATCCTGTTTTCTGGACATGTACAGTAAATGCCTGTAACAAAGCTTGAGCATAGATGTATGGATACTCAGAGAAGCAGCCAAATGAAACCCAACATTTTTATTGCATGGTAATCCTTGGGATCTGATCTGCTATCTTTAAAAAAATGAACTAATAAATTGCCTGTCACAAGGGAACAGGGTGAATCTTTTATAGTTCTTGTTACAACAATATCTGTGTAATCTATTAGTCTAGCTCATATTCTCTCTCTCTCTCTCTCTCTCTCTCTCTCTCTCTCTCTCACACACACACACACACACGCACACACACACGATTGTCAAAGATGACACACAGACAAGAAAGTCATTGGCTACACCCTGAACTGTTTCTTTTTGCCTGCTTCAAACAGATTTAATTTGAACAGATGAGGCCAAGATAATACAACGAGTCTGAAATATGTGTAAAGTCGAGTGCGTTTTTGTTGATACACCTCACTGACGAAGCGTTAAAAAAAAAACGTGGTACAGCATGTGCAAGTGGTATGTAGTTTAACCCATATGAGGAAAACAGGCCTGCAGAAGCTTCTTAAGGAACTTTGTTAGTAATAACTCACGCAACAGGGTTCTCCTTTTGTAGCATTTTACCGGAACACGCCTTTGATTAACTTTAAAATTAATCACTGTTACAGTTGTGTTTTTGTCTGGAATATGTTCTGGCTGGTGTTTATTGCCTCAGACAATGAAAATGCATATACGCAACCGATTTCTGTGAGGACAGCGCCATTGCGGCCGGAGTTAGTAATGTTACTGTGCAACGAAAGTTTGCTGTCGTTTAAAGATCACAAAACTTATTCATTCTTTCATCAGAAATACAGAGAAGGCACAGAGGTTCGTGTGAATGGCAGTGAAGAAACATGGGTGGGTTAAGTAATGCCGTCACCCTGAGTGTGCAGTCTCAGCAGAATCAATAGATACTGTAACGTTAGCATTATCGTAAATGAGGGCATTCATACAAAAAAAAGAAGTCACCTATATGCATAAATATTAAAGATCTTTACACGGTGTCATTGCACAATGAATACAATACGTTGGAGTGTAAGCAATATGATTAAGAGCTGCAAGTATGTCCATACCGATAATGTTCACAAGGTGTCGTTGTAGCACATCGCTAAACATTTTAATGGCGCGGTGACTTTGCACGCAAACAGTTGTGATTCGAATGACAATATTTTGCATGATAAAACTCGTTTCTTCTTCTCACGATACTGTGAATTCATTGAGATACCTATATATCTCTCAACCAAAAATTTTTTTATGAGACTACCGTTTTCAGGAATTAAAGGTGGGCAAAAAGTGGTAGCGTGACGTCACGATCTTATTTGCATAAGGAGGACTATAAATCACATAACCGATCTTTCGATTCATCATCTGGAGAAAAGCGACTGGTCGATCAGCCGTACACAGGTAACAGTGAAGACATTTTTACGACTCCTTTGCGGGTTTGGGAAGTATGTTATACAATAATAATCCGTAGCTTGCCTGACTGAAAAGTGTATATAGAGAACTAATAAAGCTATGATATAAAAAAAATATTTGAGATAGTGTTAGTCACTGATAAAACTGTTAACCATATATGAGGACTGATGTTGATCAGGCGATTAAGTTAGTCTGAAAAATTTACTATCTCGACAGTAAGAGTAAAATACATTTTTTATTAATATTTAGAAATTGCCTCTTGCGCCATGTGTGAAGCAGACAATAGCCTAGATGCTTCGTGCGCCCTGGTCTAGCTGCGTCTTTGTTCAAAAGCATGTCAGTTACCGTGAAATACAAGATTCAATTGCATTAAAATTGCTCTAGGTTATTTGACTGTATGACAGATTATATGCACTTTTTCTGTTATAAGAAATCTGTGAAGACGTAGTTATCTCGCTTCCTCGAAAAAACAGTTAGTCAAGATGACGCGGAGTAGGGCGGTGGTTGCATACCATATGTTTTTGGAGAACCGTTGTCCAACTGATGCTTCGATATTCAAAGTCTTGATTCACTTGATTGTGCTAAATTTGAGGTATGATTTTGTCGTGCTCTGACCGTTCTGAAGATTTCATTTTACAGTAGTTATCACCTATATCCGTGTATTATTTATGCGATCCAGTATTTTAACGACAACGCGAGGAGTCTATTATGTAATTCAAAGTTTAACCGTTTACAGTTTCCTCCAGAAGCCTTGACTACGTTTCGTTCGTTGCTTACGCGATAAAGAATGTATTATTATTTCTGTTTGGCCTACGTATGAAATCGTACTTCAAATGTATTTTGCCATGTCGAGGCTCCGACAGTTTTATGCATTGCATACGCAGATTATTCTTGTGGGTTACCGCAAACTGTCTGCCATTAGTGACATGCAACTTTTTTTTTCTCTCTCTCTCTTTCCTTCTCTCGGTGTGTTTAGATAATCTGCCAACATGTCTGACAAGCCAAATCTTGAGGAAGTCACCAGCTTCGACAAGAGCAAGCTGAAGAAGACAGAGACGCAGGAGAAAAACCCCTTGCCATCTAAAGAGAGTGAGTCTCTCTCTACAAATGAAGCACAACCCAGCTCTTTCTTTTTCTTTTTTTTGTTTTGTTTTGTTTGGTTTTACTGGCACTTTAAAAATATTTTACACATACAATTTTATTATTTAAACTCAACTGTAC
Organism: Chanos chanos; assembly: GCF_902362185.1. NCBI lineage: Eukaryota > Metazoa > Chordata > Actinopteri > Gonorynchiformes > Chanidae > Chanos > Chanos chanos. Next base: position 3,731,162 of record NC_044504.1, read on the forward strand.
ATGACATATATCCATTCTATGCTGAACAGGTCATCTGATCAGACTATGTGGTGGTTTATGGAAATCTTAAATGCGTCCATGGCTGACCGATTTCTCGCTTTTCTTTGTGTGTTACAGCTATTGAACAGGAGAAGCAAGCCGCCTCTTCATGAACCAAACACTCCACTATGCACTCTCTGTACATTCCACAAGCATTGCCTTCTTTTCACCTCTTTTAGCTGTTAAACTTTGTAACAGATAAACCTAAGTTGCATTGTGATTGGACAAAAGCAGATGACTGTACAGCCCTGTTTCTTACCCCTTATACCCCCTTTTTATTGCACCGATGAGAGAGAAAGAGAGAGAACAAAGGAGAGAGAGAGCGATGGTCTGCTGGGTAGTTTGTGCAGACGGGCTGGCATCTGGTGTGAAGAGCGTCGCTTCAGCGTTCCATCACCTGTATCTGGCCACCCAGTCTGCTTTGAACATCTTGTGGCATTGAGGGGAGGGGCCGAGAGTTTGAGTGGCATGTCCAGGGACCTCTCACTTTTAACATCTTTGTGTTGGTTGTCCTTGGATGACTTGCAAAATGCTTTCAAGACATGCAGTGTTTGATTTTTTTTTTTTTTTTTCCTTTTGGAGGGTTTTGTTTTTTTGTTTTTTGTTTTTTTTGGTAAAAGTTCAAATCTTGGAATGCACAAAATTTTGTTTTGATATGCAAATAAAAAAATGATAAAACTGTAATTTATGGGTGGACAGCATTTTGTGAATTTGCTAACATACATATAATTTGTAAAGGAGCAGAAGCCAGATCTGTTTTGACAGACACTTTTGGTGTTGTGTAGGCATTGATCATTTAACACACCATATTATATGGCTTCATTAGGAAAGATTTCCACATGAGATTAATAAAAGTGACTTTACAGAGCTGATATCACTTTGAAGTCAACGTGGCTAGTTCAAGGAATGAGGTGAATTTTACAATGTAATTATGCAATGAATGCCTCTAAACTCAAAACACTAACTGAATATGAGTTTGATTTCTTGAATTCATGATGCTGAAACCAAACTGTAGTCCTGTCAGATTTGTCTCTGAAACCTCCCCCCCCAAAAAACATTAGATGAGCTACCCCAAGTAGTCACATAAATACAGTGTCGTGTAGACAAGTTGTATCTATGCACTGATCCAGTTTATCAGTATGATAAAAAAAAAAAAGATCTCTTGAATGTCTGAGGAATATTTTGAAATGTTTTAAATTCAAAACGTTCTTGTGAAACAAAAATTGCTGCCGCTGATGAGAGATATTCTTTGACAGTTTCTTAGAAAAATTATAGCAAAGTCAATTATTCTAAAACAAAATTACAAATTGTGTCATAAATCAGAAAAGCATGCTGTTTTATTCTGCTAAACCTTAGTGATTCTGATTTGTTATCCATGGGTTTCTGGGTCAGTTGACGAGTGCAGCGTGTGTGTGTGTGTGTGTGTGCGCCAGCAGGGTCTGGTCTCCCTTCATCCTCTTACATCAACTATCCCATCATTTCAAACTATGTCAGTCAATGGGACATTGGCTACGCTACAACCTGACTGAGCAGCTCCACTCCGAGCTGCGGGTTTGCGATCATGGAGACCAGACTAGGATACTGGCTTTTTCGATGATTTTAAAAGGCTGGAAGGTCTGTAGACTTTTGAAAGTTGAAAATCCTTGCAGACTCTGTGGAACCTCTTAAGCTGTACAGTATGTGTAACGTTACAATGGAAGAATAAGTAGGACGTGTTAAAGCTGACTTCCTAAGAGGTTTATGTTTTGGGCATTGTTGTAGGCGCTGCCTCCAGCGATCTCTTTCCCACTTGTTTAAATCAGTCGAGTTTCCTTGTTTTTGCTAAGCAGAATCAACAGAATACTCAGTTTCTTTTTGTTTGTCTTACCACTTTACTGAAGCTCATATCTCTTATCAAGAAAAACCAGTACCAAGTTTGTGCTACCTGTGTGGATAAGTGGATTGTGGTTAAGCCGTTTAGACTGATATATTAATCCATTCAGAGGCCGCTGTGGTCTCTTGCCAAGTGTTTCTGTGCCCTCATTCTTCTGTTGACATAATTACTTCATACAGACAACAAACAGAGACAAGTCAAGGCAATGCCTTAGCTAGGCCTAGCTGTATTTGTCTGGATTTGATTGTTTGTCATTGAAAATAAATTCATCATGACAGAAAGAAAAGATGTTTCATTGACTTGACCTGACTTGATTGATGTGCTGTTAGCATTAAAGTGCACACATGTCCAAATCTCACTGCATGGTTTTCTAAATAATTTTTTTTTACGTTTCTTAAATTTCACTTGACAGAGGCCTTCACACTAATAGGTGGCTTTCATTAGTATTCAATCTTCAAAGCATTTTCCAATACTACCAGAGTCTTGGCCTTAATCTTACATTTGATTTGACCTATTACCACAAGAAGACATCATCAAAATGGTTCTCGTTGGGTTTCTTGCGTTTTTTTTTTTTTGTTTGTTTGTTTGTTTTTTTGGTAGGAGTCAGGTGGCGTCATCACCTGCTCTCCCATGCTCCACACCTCACCCACACCACCCCTCTTTCTTTCTCTTACTCTTTTCTTCCCCTCAGCTGCTCTCTCTCTGCCTTTCCTCTGAACACTCGATCCTCCCCTTCCCTCTTCCTCCTCCTTCTCTCGCTCCGCTGATTCTCTACCTCCAGCTGTGTGAGAGCTATTTCATCCCATCAGCTGATCGCACACACACACACACACACACACACACACACAATGAACTTTTGCCCCAGACCACTACTGGACCAGCGTCTTCAGGCTTCCCCAGTTACAGCCCCACCTGAGAGACAATTACACCACAGGACAAAAACAACCCAAACTACGGTATGGTCAGAGCCCTGGAATCCCCCTAGAACACCCCAGCCGAGGGAGGGAGACTGTCTCTCTGATGTCTGAGGAGGTGTTGCCTTAATTGCAGTAAAGTGGTACCAGATTCTCATATGGAGTCTCCTGTATTACTGAATGACAGGCTGAAATGCCTACTTTGCTACTTGTTTAAACTCTGTTCTGCACTTTTGTCGGATGAAGAGAAAAATTGTTTGTTATTGACCACCTGCATTCACAGCTGTACATAGAAACATAGAGTAGTTGTACACACACACACGCGCGCGCGCACGCACACACAAGTGTGAGAACAAAGACCACAGACTTCAACTATAAGCAACGCTAATTTAGGTTTATGCTGCAGGTCCTCTGATGTGCTGACCACTGATGCAGTCTGACAAGTACCCAGCAAATGTCCTACAGTCTCACTGTGTGTGACAGGTCCTCACAAGTCACCTTTGGGTCATGTGCTTGAATCTAGTCTGACAGAAGAGTCCCTGCTGAGAGAGGCTGCTACATACATAATTACTGCAGTTATAGTGGGCACTATGAGCGTTACGAAAGAAATATATATTGAATTAGAATGGTGTATATGAATGGGAAATATACTCACAATAATAAAACGTGCACTTTGAATTTAAACACTAAAAACACTAAATGATTAAAAATATCCAATGAATTTCACCCAACACCCAGAAAGCAGAATCAAATAAAATAACAATATGATGAAATGATGAATTTATTTTAGGCTGAGGTCACAGGTCACAGCTATTACTGACCTGATGTTGTTATTTGTCTTCTCAGTGCCTGTGTGTTATCATGGCTTTTATCAGGGGGCTGAGGACTGGCCCCAGAGCTCTCAGGTTACTTTGCTATCACAGGCCTTTCACGCTCATATCCACTCATGCCATCAGTTCACGGTGAATTTCCAATGTGTTTGAGTGGGATGTGTATCACAGTGTACTAAACTGTACCTGCAAAAACTGCATTTTTGTTTTTATAGGCATCCATAGAGTGCAGGCCCTGGATCACTGATCTTCTGTTTGACTGTAGAACTAAGATCTTGAGAGACAAAACTACAAGTTCCTGTTTTTTTGTTTGTTTGTTTGTTTAATCTTCTTTTGTATATATTTCAGTCATATAAAAGACCAGAGATGCTCTGGTTTTCTGACATAGCGAGTACCTACTACTCAGAGACGAAGGACATCTCAGAAAGATTCAGGGAAGCAGTGACGTGAAAACAAGGAAAACGCATCAAGTATTCAAGCGACCATGGAAAATCTCAGAGACGTGGCTTGAGCATGGTAGACTGAATAAAACCAGCTCATCCAGAAATCTTTCATTTTCATTCCCTTTAGCTTTTGTGCTAACACAGACACACTCCCATAGAAAAAAAAAAAAAAACTGTTCGCAATAACCATTAAAGGGCTGTGGGTTCTACCAGCCGGCCTAGCAGGGAATGGCAGGGACTGTTTCAGACATACTGTATTTAGAATCCTTGGTAAACAACACAATCTATACTTAACCTGGTTTTAAACGTTGGACCTGAAATGCAGGGTAAGTGATATAATATTGAGGCTCATTAAAAGCTTAACTTTGAACTTGCCCATTCCGGTGACCCCATTCCTGGAGTGTGAGCAATTAAAAGGATAAAACTGTGTTTGTGTGTGTGTGTGTGTGTGCGTGTGTGTGTGCGTGTGTGCGTGTACGCGCGCACTCCTTTCTTGCCTTAGATTAAAAATGAATGTGCACCTGCATGTGCATATGTGTCTGTGTGTGTGTGTGTGTGTGTGTGTGCATGCGTGTGTGTTTGTGCTTTTTTTCTTCATTAGAATGAGCAGGAATAACAAGCAGAATACATCAGAGGGTGGGCAGCTCTCATGGTACACACGTCGACAGCAGAGGCCTGTTTGCTGCTGACTGGCTTTAGCCATCAGACAACAGAAGGTGAGATTATCAAGCTTCATTAAAAGTCTGCTTCTGTCATTCTCAAGGGAAATAAGGGCTTGTGTGCTTATGGGTCGGTGAGGGTGTGTGTGTTTGTGTGTGTGTGTGTGTGTGTGTGCGTCTGTGTGTGTGTGTCTGTCTGTCTGTGTGTGTGTTCCTTTCCTGCCTTAGATTACAAATGAGAAATGAGTGTGTGTCCATGTATGCATGTGTGTGTGTGTGTGTGTGTGTGTTATGTAACCAACTTCTGCAAGCAGCTGCACTAAAAGCACGGCTAATAATGGCTCTGGCTTAGCGACGGACGCAGGTTCACACACGCGCCTCTGAGCTCGTTTTAATCTTAAACGCTCTCAGTCACACAAGCTACTGACTTCTTACTAATTGTCATTTTATTGGCGTCGGCTTTGAGAAATCCTGAAGGGGGGAAAAAAGCAGAAAGAAAAAAGAATGAAATGTGGAAAAACAGAGATATTCAAATGTCAATCTGTCTCTGCGATCTGAAATTTGGCACCTCCACATGCATTTCCTGGCATTCGGCTGAAGAGAGGAAGCATATAAGGAACTTTAAGGATGCAGTCACGTCCACATGAATGTGCACACACATGCTTACGCACATACCTGCAAACACACACACGCACACACACACACACACACACACACACACACGCATAAACATGCACTTGGACACAAGTGTACTATAATGGAATTACCAGGGAATGTGGATTGAAAAATGATGTGATTCTATTCAGAGACAATTAATAGTCCTATGGTGAATGAATTGTCATTCAATGCACACAATCAGACAGTGTATACAGAAAAAACAGACAGATGCACACATACTCAGACACACACACACACACAAACACACACACGTTCTCCTGATATCCTAGTAGGGACCTCCCATTGATTCCCATTATCCTGTAACTAAAGATTACTAACCTATCCCTAACCCTAACCCTAACCCTAACCCTACCCGTAACCCTAACCCTAACCAAAGATATGTTTTCACACTTTTTGTTTTATCAGTAACAACAATATAGTCTAGGAGAACGTTGTTCTCCTAGTGGGAACCAGCATTTGGTCCCCACTAGGCACTTTTTGTCAGATTATGCTATCTTACTGGGGACTTTCGGTCTTTAGAAAGATACTAATACATGCTACACACACACACACACACACATGCACACAGACACACATAGACACACACAGACACACACACACACACACACACACACAGCCTTTCTTTCACACATGCCCACATGCATACACATACATTCGCACACTCTCTCTCTCTCTCTTTCTCTCTCTCTCTCTCTCTCTCACACACACACACAAGCACAAACATACACACACGCACAGCACACAGAACTTGGAGCTCTTTTGTGGATGAATTGTACTTGAACACAGACAGAAAGTCAGTGTACGCGGAGACAAAGTGACATTTAAGTACAGTTTTCTCACTAAGCTCCATCTCTCCTCGGCATCTGCTGCTCTGAATCAACAAATTCATGCATTGCCAAGTGAAGTGGAGCGTGTCTGTATTAGCTCATCAGTTAAAATTCCCTTGTGCTGTAGAGGAGGTCATCAGAGTTCTATGGCTACAATTGTCCTCCTGAAAAGACTCAAACAATGTATTTTTCTGCCATTATCAAAGACATAGATTTCTTTTTTTTTAATGTAAGAAAATACTGCAACTGAGGAAGTAGTACTCATGATTAGGTAGTATTCAGGATTAAGAATGCACCGGCACTTAGATTATTATAGATTTTCCATTATCAAAGGCATAGATTTCTTTTTTTTTTTAAATGTAAGAAAATACTGCAGCTGAAGAAGTGGTATCTAGGTAGTATTCAGGATTAAGAATGTACAGGCATTTAGATTATTATAAATTTGTGCATAAAAAGTTAAGCCATCAAAGAATGTCGCAGTTTCCACAACAAGCCAGTGAACGAAATGATAGCAGAAATGAGGAATGGAAAAAGGAAAATGTGCACGTGGTGCTAACTGCTTTTGTTCTTATGCAGTGGCCCCCGTGCTGTATGCATGTGTGTGTGTGTGCATGTGTGTGCATGCGTGTGTGCATGCGTGTGTGTGTGTATGTACTGGTTTGTATGCATGTGTAAATATATGCATGCGTGTGAGTGACTGTAAAAAACAGAAAGAGAGTGACCCTGGTTCTCTGAGTCACTGTGGGTCACTCACACTTACACACACGTATGCACGCGCACACACACACACACACACACACACACACACACACACACACACACTAAGCAGTGATTGTTGTGTGTGCTTTGGCCAGTGGTGCTGAGGGGACATCTGTCTGTGTTTTGACGGCTGGTGGCTGGACCAACTGGGTACAGACAGACAGTCATAGCCCAGTGTCACAAAGACACTCATGCACTGTCACAGTCACCAGAGCTGGACAAGATTACCCAGGGCAACTGGAACAAACCCCATCAGCACTGCACTGCTATTAACAAACTATATAATAGAATCAGTGGTTTTGCAGCTTAACAGAGTCCGAGTTGACTCGGATTAAAGTAGAAAAATGGCCCAGACTACGACTGTATGAGCATTTGGTGCATATGCTGTGGTTACGTAACTGCTACAGGAAGTCACATCAGTTTATTGTGGACTGAAGCATTCAATTGTCATTTTTAATTACATTTACATGAAGGTTTGGACTCAGGCGAACCTGCGCAAGACACTGCCGGCTTCCCTTGGTACTGAGTGTTCAGGTTTACACACACACACACACACACACACACAGACACACACACACACACACACACACACACACACACACACACACAGGGGACACAACCCCTCAATTTGATTTATATAGACTGGGACTGTGGGATGAGAGATTAGCACAGGTTTTTACATCTGAAGGCACATGATGCAGGGTTTTGAAGTATGACAGAATAACTGTTGCTAGTGGAAGAAAGGTTTATTCTCTCTGCATATTAGGTCTGTTTGCAGTTTATATCCACTTCATTCTTATTTGGCCAGAGGCTAATTGTTGAAATCATTTTGCCTTTCTGTGTCTGACAATGTCCTGGCAGGTGATTTTCACTGGTGAATGGAAGACAAGTCAGTTTGAACAAAGAGAACCGCCTTTGTATTGTGAAACTGGTCGGAAGCATTGTCAGTTAACTCCATAGTGTCCTAATCAAAGTCCAGACAAGCGAGCAAGATTCATTAGATACTGAGAATTCAACACCCATACTGGGTCTTAGACCAGGTTAGAACTGCCATTTCTGCTTACGTTTACCAGTCTGTGTTATTTTTGCTCACATTTACCAGTCTGTGTGGCATGAATCATTAGGACTGATCCCAGAGAAATGCTTAAGGTCGTCTCCAATCCCCAGCTCTCTTCTGCTGCTCACGCACTTGGAGACGCCCAGATTCCCTTCATTTTCTCCCTGTTTCCATAGCAGCAGACAGGTGCTCTACCCATGAACAAATGCTGCTAACAGCTTTTCACACATGTGCATCCACGTCCTACGCTCACACACACATACACACGCATCCACATGTATCCACACACACACACACACACGCATGCACACACGCACACACACACACACACACACACACGCAATGCACACACACACGCATACACACACATACACACACACACACACGCAATGCACACACACATGCATACACACACACACGCACACTCATACACACACACGTGCGCGCGCATCCACACGTGTCCACACATGCAATGCACACACACACACTCACACTCACACACACACGCACACACACACACACACACACACACAGTCTTAGAGATAGAGAGAGAGAGAGAGAGAAGAATGTAAGACTGAGCTTAGATCATGAGGAAAAGACAGATGTACTCTCTCTATGCTCAGGGGTTTATTTACTCTTTCCAGATATAAATGACAAAACCAGCTCTACACTAATGTAAAAATAACACAGTGCGACTTAGAAAAAGGTTTTGTGCATTCGGGACCTGCTGGATTGTGAGGGAGTAATCACAGATGCATTAATAGTTCTAAGAGAGTGGTCCGAAATTAAAATGCAAAAAGCCGAGTTAAAAACAAACAAACAAATTGTGAATTAGTTATAAATGTTATCATTATGTGACTACATCACAGGATGACCATTACTTTTGTCTCTACTAATGACAAAAACGTTTACTTAATTATAAATTACATGTGGAAACGCAAATTTCGTTCTCTGTTTTCATGTTTACTGTCTTCATGTACATTTATACTTATATGAGGTTGGTACAAATGAATATATCTATCTATCTATCTATATTATATATCTATATATATATATAGCACACACACACACACACACACACACACACATATAGCAGCTGACAGAGTTGAAACTTTCCTAAAAACAGAGGGTAGAGTGATGTAGCGCAGTGAGTCAGCCTGTGAACCACATTGTACTAACAAACAACGTTAACATCAGGAAGTCATTGTTTCACTCACTTATCACACGTCCTGTTTACCCGACACTCTTAGCGAGCTGTCAGGCTGACTGACTAAAAAAATTTTTTAGAAAATTAAAAATGCAGAAGAAAGAGTGCAGCAGTAATATCAAAGATAAAACTCACTGAATAGGAATAGGATGTTACAGTTGTTTGGATGACCAAATTGAGAAAGAACTGTGGTAGCATGCTGTGTGTGTAGCTAAATCATAGATGTAAATGTAAATGTTATATGCTTTTCATATTAAAGACAAAGAAAGAACATGAAACTGAGTTGCCAAGTTATACACTCAGCGTATAAACTTTGTAGGAGGAAGAAGCCAGCGCACTGGACGTCCATAATTAGCATTAATCTTTTACGTGGTTCTCTGTCAAGCACATAGATGAGATCGGGGCAGAGCACAGTCACGGCACACGTGCACGTGAGAAAGAGAAACGGAGAGTGGAAAAACGTATTCAATTATCTTCCCACTCGGCTCTCGGCCGACTGACTAAATATAGATAGGAGACTGTATCAGAGCAAAACCAAAGGTAAAAAAAAAAAAAGGGAATCGTTTAGAGGAATCCTGCAAATCTACTCATTTCTGTCCCGTTAAAAATCGCCACCCGAATACTCTTTCAACCCGTAGTTACGGATTAATTGATAACAATGCTTTACAAGAGATTCATTTGATTCGTTTCAAGCGGAACGCAGCGAAGATTATTGCTTCTGATCTCTGTGAGACTTTCAGTCACATTTTGTACATGTTTTGTGTATCTCAGTGGAAGTCATTTAAAGACGGTTCTACGAGCGGTCCAATCCGATATGGTTATCAGGCCAAGCTCATCGCTACATTCACGGGGTTTGGGTGTGGCTGAACGTTTCTAACAAAACCCTAGTGTCTTTTTTCCGTTCTGTTTTTTTTTTTTTTTCTGTTTTATGTTGTTTTTGTATGAACTGCACACACAGTACACCTACATCAAAAATAGTTTTACGCCATATTCGATCTGGAAAATGTTTCTCTCTCCACTTGTTTGCCTCAAAAACCACTTCATATTTTATGTTACACTGCCTTCCACCGAATGTCTTTGAGAACAGATCAAATTTCATTTGATTTAATCCTATATCATTAAACATTGTCCCAGCTGTGTGTCTTCTCTGAGATTTTCAAAGACGCGTGTTCCAGGCTATTTTAAGGCAACAATAGGTTGGCAGGTTGGAACAGGAGCTTTATTTGTTTATTTATTTATTTTTATCAGGGAAGTTTTCATCAAGAAAGGGCCTCTGGTTTTAGATCATTTTTGAAAAACGCTATGTAGGTTTCCAAGTACATTTTCAGTTTTCATGACGCCGTAATAATTTCTATTCTCTGTTCCAGTTCGGTTTTTCACCTCGGCGCGTCAGACAGATCCACGCGGAGGTCTCCGGGGAGGGTCGCTCATGTTGACGAATGGTGCGGAGTGAAATGGGAAGATGAGAAAAGCGAAAAGACATCTTGAAAAATGAATGTAAATGCAAAGGGTGATCCTTCAGTCTTTTTAGAGACAGATAAACAGATAAAATGACCAGGATACACATTTCTGCTTTATTTTTCTGAATACAGCCTACTTCTCAAAAAAAATCAGCTAGTCTGTAATCATTTGTAACATGCGACACTAATGTGTACAGATCAGATGACACTGTCGAGGTTGTGGCTCTGGGCACTGTCTTGACATAATCAAGTGGGAGATCATCATTCATAATAATAAACACAGCGGTACCCTTGCCAAATGCGCTTCACGCTCCTTCTGTGTGTGTGTGTGTGTGTGACTAAATTTAAACCTCTAACAGTTTTAGCCCTGTCATGTCACCGCCTAATGTGATCAGACACATCTATGTGTGTGCGCGCGTGTGTGTGTGTGTCTGCATGTGTGTGAATAACAAGGTGAGAATTTGACATGACTATGTCAACAAGAAGCTGTGCTGCGGTGGTAAAACTGATAGCTTTTTGTGTAAGTCATAACAGAGATTTATCACCATTAGAGAGAGAGAGAGAGAGAGAGAGAGGGATGAGCTGTCCATTTAGCCTTTAGAGAATACTTGTCTGCCATGACATCATTATTTTAATGAAGGGACAGATATTACGGCAAACGCCCTCAGACATGGATTCGTCACCAAACATGGGGCTCGTCAACAAAACCAAGCTTGACGAGTTATTATTAGTTTTTTGAATCGTATCTTTTTGCATATGTGTTAAAGAGACATCTGGGGTTGTGTTTTCAGACCAAAATGACTGAGAATGAAGAGAGCATCAGAGAATATGCAAAACAAAAACAAATCTGTCTTAAATCGACTCCTTTACGTGAAACACTTTGAGTTTAATTTAATACTGGCGGATGAAAGCCCTCTTTTTCCAGCCCGCTCACTGAACCGAAGTTCATGTGTGAAAATGAGTATACTGAAGGTCTGCTTTTCTCTTGAGCAGTGTTTACAGAGAAACCCCAAAGAAGGTTTTTCTCAGTGTGAAAGCCCCTGTGCAGAGAAGCACTTCCTGAGTCACAGTCTCAGAGTCATAGCCCAAGAGACTCTTGAGACTGTAATAATCTGATTGGGGTCATTCAGCTTTTATCTGTCCTTGATACATGCATGACATGCGGTGTTTGACGTTACACTTCAGAGAAGACTGATAATAGTGATGTCACAGTGTGTCGAAGGCCTGAGGATGGGCCACTCATTTCCCCAAAGGCCCTGTCTCACCACAGGTGCACACGGTTGGGTTGTGCGTCAGCCCAAGGACAAAAATAAGGCTTTTTGGACTACTGGGAAAAGACCAGCTCCCAGGCTAGTACTTTTGTTGTTTGTTTGGTTGTTCGGGCTTAAAAATTCGTTGAGGAATGCTATTTTAAGTTAATTATGACTTAATAATTCTGACTGAAAATAACTTTTCCAGCTGCTCTGTGTCTCCGGTGTCTTGCTGGCAGTGTTCACCCACCTGGACATGACGCTGACTGTTTCTCTACAGACGTCACAAGGCCATACTAATAAAGTTAACATGGAAAGTCTCAAATACAGCAAGCACACACTGACACAAATTGGCACTAGTTTTCTTTTCTTTTTTTTTTTCTTTTCTTTTTTTTATGCAAAACACAAACAGAATTTCTTTCACCCAAATAAGCCTTATGCATATTTTGCAGTATCTTGGGATTTCTTTTTAACGGAAACTCATAGCTTTGTGAACAAACACACATAAACTTTAACATGGGAAACTCAGGACATAGATAGACAGACAGACAGACAGACAGACAGATAGATATATAGATAGACAGGCAGACAGACAGACAGGTAGCTAGCTAGCTAGCTACATAGATAGACAGTTTCTTTGCAAACATGTATTGTATAATAGACATATAAATTAATATATTTCAGGCTAAAACCATTATTAGACAACGCTTAACGGTGAATGTAGAGTAACTTTATTCTGCCTTTATGATTCTGGAGCTTTGTGCATGGACAAACTCTGAGCTGTGCATGTTTTGTAGTCTTTCTGTGTGCATCAGGGCTAAGTTATGTGCAGAGACACAGAAAGAGGGATAGTCTACTGTAGGCCTGTAGGCCTGAGACAACATACTGTTAAAACAGCTAATCAAAAGCAGACTCACACAGCTGTGGGGGAAACCTGATAGAGAAACATTTGCTTGTGCTGGAGTGGTTGGTTTTTTTTTTTTTTTGTTTTTTTTTTAATCTTGGCTACAATTCATGGGAACAAACCAAAGACTGCACCCCCCTCACCCCCCCCGCCCCCCCAAAAAATTATTACAATCATTAAACCCCTTAATTTGACCATGACTTCACAAGAAATTAATATTGTACTACACCACATACTAAAAGCAAGTACTGCAACCTCCTATTTTTAGCTGTAGTTGTGTGATGGAAACTCGGTGGCTTTAAATATAGGCTACCCAGGGAATAAGCAGGAGATTAGCATTGAACTCTGACTGACTCGGTGAATGAATGTTCTACAGATTAGAGTTGTGTTCAGTAGACTGACACAGTAGATGAGTGTTCTCCAGATTAGCACTGTTTTGTGTAGACTGACTGACTCAGTAAATGAGTGAGTGTTCTCCAGATTAGCGCTGTGTTCTGTAAACTGACTGACTCAGTGAATGAGTGAGTGTCCTCCAGATTAGCGCTGTTTTGTGTAGACTGACTGACTGCCTCAGTGAATGAGTGAGTGTCCTCCAGATTAGCGCTGTGTTCTGTAAACTGACTGACTCAGTAAATGAGTGTGTGTTCTCCAGATTAGCGCTGTGTTCTGTAAACTGACTGATTCAGTGAATGAGTGAGTGTTGTCAAGATGAGGGCAATGCTGAGCCAGCAGATGCAAACTGTGGGAGTCCATCATTAATTCAGCACTTTAACTGAACCTAGTTTGCCTCTCCTCCCAAGCAAAACACACACACACACACACACACACACACACAAGCACACGGACACACACACACAAACACTCACACACACACACACAAGCACACGGGCACACGCACACACTACACTAATGTAGTCCTTGACAGCTAAACTAATGTAGACACAAAAGAACACAAGCTCCAAAGGAAATCCTCTGACCAGATCTGGATTTCATCTGTCTTTAATGTCTCCCTACTAATCCACAGGACTACAGTATACTCTGTTAATGCTTTACTAGCAAAGAAGATCTCTTTTTTTGCTCCTGTATACCAAGGGGCTTTCGGGGTACAACATTCAAAGCTGAGTATTTAAAAAAGATAAAAAAATAAAAAAAACAAGACAAAAAGACAAAAAGCTGTGCAAGTCACACACAACACATCACACATTTGGTTGTAAAGAGAGAATGAAAAGAATGACAGGTGGAGAAAATGAGAAAAGAGGTGGGGTAGTTTCTGAAACTCTGTTAAAGCACAGATCTTCACAAACACACACTGACCTGTCCCTCTCTCTGTCTCAGAGTTAGGGGCCCACCCTTCATTAAAAGACCCCTTCATCTGTCTCAACCTGACAGGTCACCATGGAAACGCAAACCCAGCACATGTCCTCTTTCTCTTTCTCTCTCTTTCTCTCTCTCTCTCTCTCTCTCTCTCTCTCTCTCTCTCTCTCTTTCGATGCAACAGTCACCACATCTTCCGAAGGCTAACAGGGTTTTGTTTGTTTGTTTGTTTGTTTGATTGTTTGTTTTACCCAGTCTACTGTTTTTGTCTTAATGAGTTCAGCTCAGCAAGGTTGTACCACTAAAAAGCCAAAAGTCACGGCCTGACTTGAAAACCATGATGCTGGCTCTCAGTAGTTTCCTTATGACTGAGTGTAGACATATTGTCAGTGTAAGTCATTTGACCATAAGGCAGATGACTCTGAAGGTGACCTGTTGTCCTGTCAGACCTCTGCTATGCACTGC
>NC_044504.1:3750840-3785840 GCF_902362185.1 Chanos chanos
ACATTTTGCGGTGCTGATATGCTGTCTGTCACCAAACTTTGTGTGTGTTTGCACAGCACGTTTTGTACCTATAAAACGAAAAGAAAAATGAGGAATTTTGAGACCATCAGTCATCTCCAGCACAATGCTGATGCTGTTTATTCTCCAAAATAAACAAGCTAGTTTTTTGTTTTTTGGGGGGGGTTTTTGGGGGTGTGTGTGTGTGTGTGGGGGGGGGGGGGTTGTTTATTTTTTCATGAGATTCTTGATCTCTTGGTAAAGCTATGTCAGTGTAGATCTCCAGTTTTAGTTCCACACCTTGAAAATGCTTCAAAAAAAATTCCAGAACTGGAGACCAACTGACGTTTGAAAAAACACACACATGAGAAATTTCAACTCGTCAGTAAATCTTTAAGACAGATTTAACCGCAAGCTTTCTGAAGTGTTTGTTGTAGTTTGGTGGATAACAAATGTCTCAAACAAACCCACAAAACATCTGTTTTTGTCTATATTTCATAATTTTCCTGTAAAACATTAGATAGAGTGTTTCAGATCACTCCGTGTGACTTGGCTGCTTCGTTCGTTTCAGCATGCACAAGCGACTGACGATAGCCACCACTTGGCAGCAGAATGAAAAAAACGCTCTTTAGATGATACATCAGAGTGCATTACGCTCCTTAATGCCGTTACTGTAGAATTTGAAGATGGAGAGCCTCTGCAAAAGCTCCCTCTATCGATGCAGTAATTCCGTTTGCTAATTCCCTTGACGGTTTCTGAGTTTGAGTCACAGGAACACAGGAAATGGTTTGTTCTCCTGTAGTTTGATCTAAGCACACCCTCCCTTAGTTAAGTAGGAGACTACGACAAGCAATGTTCTTCTAACCAAGATGACTCTTGTTTGAAATTGCACATTTACCGAGAATTAAGTGCCTCAGTGGACATATTTGATTATACTGGCAAAAGAAAGGACTGGAAAATCCCTTTCAGAAAAGCATTCAGCCAATGTGCCAATTGCTAATGTGATGCAATAGAAAACCAGTTTTAAGAAGCATCTAAAACACGAGCTTTAAATCCTCCTTTTCTTTGAATGCAAAATTCTGATGTACAGTACCTCTGACATTTTTGGAACAGAACAATAACAAAAACAAGCTGTTTAATCTAATTTCTCAGCAACACTTGTTTCTAGACACTATCAGTGACCGCCGGCTTCTGTTCAGCATGAGCTCTCAATGTCAGTTTAAAAGGTTTTATGCCAGACCGTGCGTGGCTCTTTGTGCAGGCCCAGCACAAGGTCTCGCAGAAGGTTTGAGACTGATATATAGCTTTAGCTCTGTGGTAGAGGAAGTGGTCAGCAGCAGGGCCTGTTTACTGATAGTGCAGCTCTAATTGAGCTTACAGGATATGTTTTTAATACTTTAATACTACCCACAGGAAAAGCTGTATCATGCTTCTACCGCGAGTACACTCCACTCGTTCGGTCGAAGAGTGGTGTTGAAATGGGCTGAGGCTCTGGGAGTGTTTTGCGGGCATTTTTATTTTTAGATTTGTCATAATCAGTGTGCAGGTAGAGGTTCAGATCAGCCAGGAGATGTTGTTTATGTAGCTATGAGAAGCATCAGAGGAAATATAATAAAAAACAAGCCATAATTCCACATTCATGAAAAGTAAATCTGTTGAGTACGTAGACATTAAAAAAAAAAAAAAAAAAACAGAAGTTGCAAGCAGGGCATTAATGTCAGAACCTCAGCTAAAGACTCCTGGAGGCATGGCTTAGTTGATGAAAAACTCTGCTGAGGGGTTTGGGTGGCTGTCACTCCATTAAACAGTTACATGTGTGTGTGTGCGTGTGTGTGTGTGTGTGTGTGTTATCTGTCTGCTTGTTAGACCTGTGGAAACGAATGAGACAGGGTGTTTTGAGTGCTTTGTGTTCTGTAACTTCCTCCTTCCGATCTTTGTATATTTTTCTCTGTTCCTCCTACACATGCCTGCTTCCTTTTAGTCACACAGTTCGTCAGTTAAAATGCCCCCTACTGAAGCTGCAACAAAGCCTTCCTTCATATATTTTTAAATTTAAGCATTAGGCCCGAGTCATACTGGAACATAAAAGTACTACCATTCACTGACTGTATTATTTTTTAATATGCACACCTACATATTTGGATATGGCACAGGCTGTTGGCTGATGCTCAGCTCACTTGCATGTTACTGAAATGAGGAAATGAGAGAGACTGTGAGACACTGCTGCTTGTCAGAGATCAAATCTTGATTACCATACTTAACTAGAAACTGTAAAAATACCAAGAATACTACAAGTCTTAATGCTGCGTAGTCCTTTTGTGGTACTTTGTTGGTTGGCTGTGGAATTGCAATTCAATGATACAAAAACCAAAAATCAAAATTGTAAATCTTAGTAGTAATGTAACTAGATGCACATCTCCATTTGAACAGAGCCAAAATGTCCCCACAACATTATTGTCACTATATATATATATATATATATATATATATATATATATATATATATATATGTGTGTGTGTGTGTGTGTATATATGTATATATCTATATCTATATCTATATATACACACACACACACACACACACACACACACACACACACACACATATATATATATATATATATCCCAATCTGAGTAGAGCCAAAATGGCCTCTCAGTTTCCACGTGTCCTGCTGAGATGAACAAAAGCATTGACCTTTGACCAGTTAGGATACGATCTGGTTAAAGGGTCAGCCCGGTGTGAGTCATCCGACCCCTGGCCTCCTGCGGACATAAAAGGCATGAGATTCTGGAAACATGAGGTTCTGGAAACATCCAGGTCAATCGAAACAACACCGCAGTGTGTCGCACGACACATGTCTTCCAAGAGCTGCCACTGAGGGAGACTAACCGTCCAGCTTTGATAGTGCGGGCATATCACAACCATTTGACACGGCCATTTCACGTCCTGTATGTGTGATATCTGAGCTCTCTCTCTCTGCTGGACGGTTGGACGACATAGGATACCAGGGAGTTTAGACGCACAATAAGGAACATATCTGTTGTGCAGGGAGCAGAGGTCAGGGGTTAAGTGCACATTTAATCCTGCCAAACCACTACTCTAAACTCAGCTCTAATACACGTTCGCTGTGTCATTGCGAGGTTTTTTTTTTTTTTTTTGATCATCTAAGCGTATTTTCTGCAGAAGAGAGACGTTCTCTTGAGTGCAGGACATGTCTGTCAGCACAGCTGCCAGTGAAGGAGTGGTGTAGTGAGGGAGGGGAAAAGGGTTTGGTAGGAAAAAGTACAGATCTGAACAAAACCATGTCCCTGTCCCCTGACCTGGGAGGAGGACGCCGCTGCCGCTGACAAGTAATGGCTTTAAAGATGAAGACCAAAAAAACATGCCTCAAGCACACTGACACAATGAAACACAGATACTTCTCTCACTCCTGCAAGGCCAGAGCCTAAAGGGGAGAGTGCTTTCATGACCTCAGACGTTGTATATGAAATGTGCTTCTTTTTTTTTTTTTTTTTTTTTTTTTGTAGCTCGGACATACACGGCCAAACCACACGCTGTGCAGCTTTTGCTTTTAAAATAGTTCTTCAAAAAGAACAGGTAATTCTCACAAATTACCCGGGGCCGGGGGGGGGGGGGGGGGGGGGGGTGGGCAAATCCCTTAACAGAATTAAACAATGCAAAATATTTCTTTAACATTTTGAGAGACTGACTTGTCAGTGTTTTAAAAAATCATTTTTGATGGATTTCCCTAGCACTGTTGTGAGGTAAGGAGTAATACTGCGGCTGAGAGAGGATCTCTTTAATCAAGACCGTAGGGATAGAACGCAGTGAACCACCAGTGGGATTAACTGCAAACCGAGCTTTGCTACAGCTCTGGTGTGTTGGTGTGGTCAAGGATAATTACTCCATTAACTCCTCCAAACGGTGACTGGGAAAAATAACATTCAGGAAGCCAAAGTCCTAAACACAGCTGAAAACACCCGGGCTTATGTGGTAATATTGAATTGAGAAATTGTTCTTAGAGGTAATACACTGGATCTTTTCCATAAGGTAACTTTGGTCAAGCATTTTTTGTTGCTGTTTGTTAATTTGTATTTTTTTTTTTTTTTTCAGATTAGTTTCCTTTTGAGGAAGTAAAAACCAAGCCTCACAGCAACACATTCTTTGTCAAGGGGAAAATGGAAAGGATACACTAGTGAACTGTTCTTTTTCACAAATACAGACACACACACACACACAATCACAATGGTCTGTTGTTCAATGTATGGTTGTAAATCCTCTCTCTATTTGACAGCTATGGCTTCGCATGACTGTCACTCTCAGCTGTTGCATGAACTTCTCTTTTTCTGTTCTTTTTTTTTTTTGACTTCCGTGTCGAACCTTCCCTTTTTAAAACACTGATCTTCAGATGTGTCTCTGAGTGAAAGGTGAGCACTAAGAGGAATGTGTGAGGGCCCAGGGTGGGGGCGGGGATTGGTATGTGCTGGGTGTTTACTATTGGCTCCTCTAATGGGTCGCCATCAGATCATCTGATCAGGCACACAGATGAATTAGTCATGTGTAGCTAGACAGAAAACCCCCTGGGGAAGAGCCATAACATCTTCCCCAGCCCATCCATGCTGGCATAAGACAGCACTGGTCTGCTACATTATTGATGAGGGATGGACTGGCAGGTGCTTAGCAATCAGGAAAATCCATTTTAACTCAATCACAGAAGTATGAAGACTGAAGCTGCTCTGACTGAACAGATCAGATGACTCCCTGCTGTTACCAGCACAGGACCGAACCTGAAAAACCTTTTACTGGCCCTCAGGGGCAGTTTACCAGCCCACAGTGTTCCTCTCACCAACTGATTCGATCCTCACACGAAGTAAAATGCACTAAAATAACGTCATTCGGGGGTCCCTGTGCTGATTTTGGTTCTTCTCACAGAGAAATTAAAAGCATAACTCTCTTTTTTTTTAAATGTTTCTTTTTTCATTGGGTTTGGGTGGGATAAACTTTAACACAACACTTACATGAAGCAACAACGTCACTGGTTCGGTAGTGAACAGAGAGGATACATCACTAGACCCTGTTTAAAAAAACAACAACAATAAAAGGAAACACCTGGACAGCCACCCCACACAGGTGTGATTGAAAAATTATGGTCGCCTCCAAATGTAGCCTGAAGTTGGCTAGACCCCCTTAGAGTATTGCCAAGGGGGGATGTTTTTGGCAGGACCATTAGGAGCCAAGACCAGGCCAAGATGCCTGAGGCTGTGACCCCTAATCGGGAATAACAGCAGCACGTGGGTGACAAGCAAGCTGAACTGTGCTCTCCATTTCCCCAGTATCTCTGCAGTCTGTGCAAGTCAAAATTCAGCAAAGTACTGAACTCTACATGCCATATGTTTGTTTCAACACATCATTGGAACCACTGCTGTCTCTAGTTTTCTGAAAGATTTACATAAGATATCAAGGACAGCCACACTTATAAGGGTATTCTTTAATTTTGTAAAGATCAACAGACAGTGGAAAATGTTGGGTGAGGTTTGTGCGAGTAGGATGCTGGTAGTAATTTCTGTTAAAGGTCTGTTCTGGAGCATTTTACAGTGTGTGAGCTGTCTTAATGTTTTGGGGGGGGGGGTTTTTTTGTTTTGTTTTTAAGTTCACCTCCCTTGTTAGTAGCCATCCAGGGGAACTAACTCTCTGACCATCCGTTCCATACAAGGTAGAAATATCTCCTTGACCCCTTGCCCTTTCGATTTGCACTGCCTGCTGTTTTCCTTTATGGCCACTTTTATTGGACCTGTACACTAAGGGCCCAGAGGTCAGGTCACCAATGTATTTGTCCAAACTCACATCTGTGTTTTGTAATCGTCCCGTTTAAGATTTCTTAACAGTGGTATACGTATGTGAAACCATTGTGGGAAACACCCACTTCCTGTGACGCTGAGGGAGAGCATGGCACTGATGTGTGAATCAGGTCCTTGTTCAGGAGCATGTTTATGATGGTTGAAAAAGCTCGTACAATGCTTGTATAAAGGCCGATTGTACGATGGATGCACATCAAAGCAACACAATAGCGTCTCACATTTTGTGGCTGGCACATGTACACATCAGTCATGTTGAACTGCATTGTGTGTGTGCTTCTTGAATTTGGGCCATTGATATCTGTTGGCAACTCTGAGCATGCGATAGTTACTGCTATACAACACTAAGTCTCAAAATCTCTCATCAGAGATCAGTGTGTTATGACGTTAAGAGCGTGAATGCGTGCTAATGCCTTAACCCACAAACGTTAAAAAAGAATGCATCTCTCTTTAGTTTGCACTGACTGGTTGGTTTTTGCAGAAGTTACACAATCTGGATTTCTGACATCCGTGTGCCCCTGAGAGAAAGCAGAGATGGGCACATTGGTTAAATTGGACCGCTGATTATGTCATTCCATCCCGACATCAGCAATTTTTAATACAATCTCTGATTGCAGTGGGCCATAGGTGCTAGCCCGCATTGTAGAGCCTGTTTTTGAACTCAGAAGGTCACCATGTCATACTCCCTGTTGCCAACGCTGTCAGTTTGAACCTTGTAGCCAGGGCAGGATGTGGTTGAGCCGTGTTTTTGAAATAGCTCTTCAACAGTCTGCCGTCTCCTTTTATAGGCAAAAACAAAGAGTGATACCAGACTAATGGAAGTGACGTACTCTCGCCTCCCCCGGTCAGAGTCAGAGTTAGAACCAGGTAAAAGAGTAATGGGCAAAATTCTTTTTTGGCATAGTAAATAATTACTGTGTGCTGTGTAATTCAGATTGCTTTCATACTGAGCTGCTGGTAATATTTTTAATTGCTCCCCAGGGACCCATGAGTGAGAGACACTTGGGGACTTCCTGCACCATACTGAATCTCAATGTTACCACAGATTAAGCTTTGTCACTCCGCACGGTCAGAGATTATAAACAGACCACAAGCTTCAATGTCAGAGATTTTAAAAATATATGATGAAAATAAATGAAATATGTAAATATTAAATACAATAAGTGTTCTTTGTTTGTTTGTTTTTGGAGGGGGTTTTTTTGGAGGGGGGGGGATTTTTGTTTTTGTTTTTTCTGCAAAGGATTCCAGTCCTCATGATAAGCTTGGACTTCCTTTAAACAAACAGCAACATTGTTTCAGGCTTTTAGACAAACCCAGTATTCATTTCTGCAAATCCTTCCCTATTTCACACAACGGTATGCAGACTTAGATTCTCAACACAAAGCCTAAAATGTCCCCTTTCCCCCCGGTGGGTTGGGCCGTGCTCAGATTAAGGATGTAAAAGAATGGTACTTCCTCATGTCTGAAAGTTCGGTGAAGAGAGACCCCTTGTGACGGAGATGATTTTTTTTTTTGCAATACACGCTGATCCCCTCCTCTGGTAAAATTCCACTTACTCTGAGATTTCATTGTACTGTTCAGCAACGCAACAGGAAGGCGTGGCACAGGCCTCCATGAACAGAGACAGTGAGAGTGAAGCTACGCTAATGTAGAAACACTGCACACTGCAGGCAACTCGGTCAGTCTCTGAGAGCCATATACACAAAACCCAAGCATTCATAATCACAAAATTACAGAATAATGCATTTTTTAAATTTCTGCCTGAATAACAAAAATTCTGTATTAATATCAGTCATCAAACAAAGCGTTTCTTTGTTCCTTCAAAACAAACATCTAAGTGATAAATCGACATGCAGTGGAGCTAAAAAGATATTAGCCCATAACAGAAGTAAGGATGAATTTGACGGCTCTAAAGCTCTTTATTATCAGCAGGGTATGTAGAATGAGCACCCATCCATTTTGAGGGGTGCGTGTATGTTTCTCTCATAGTGTGGGCCTGGCTCCACTTTCTGTTTTAGCCTAATGAGCTGAGAATAGTTGGAAGTAACACAAAAGAGAGGGTTACTGTCCTCATGTGGACAAAATATGGAATTGCATTCCTTATTTAAGCTGTAGTTGTTGGGGTGTCTTCTGGGTTTGTTCATCACTGGGATTGTTCATCACTAGATAAAAGATGATGACAGCACTGCATCAGGCCCTGAACAGAGTCTGGGAGATATAACTGATTTATGCTGTGGGTGGCATCCACAAACCATCTTCAATTCAAGGTCCCCAGCAATTTAAAAGGAGGAAATTTGATACTGCCATTTTTTCTAGTTCTTACTAACTAAAAGGCTGAAGTACATCAAGAACGGAGGAGTCTAACAGATGTAGGGTACTGTTTATTGTTTAATACGCACATCCCATACAACAAAAGTGAAGCTTATCAAGGCAAAATCACATTCACAGGTTGGACTCATGCATTTCTTCCATCTTGTTACTTTTTTGTGTCATGTGGTGTAATGCTCTGGGGATATAAGCGGCCAAACCCTTCACGGTCACATGTTTAACTGACTCTGAGTCTTGGTGTTGAGCATTTTGCTCAAGATCAAGTCACCAGCTGGCTGTAACTCTGAGAATTTCTACCAACTCCTCTTCAAAGCATAACCCTCAAGTGTTTTCCCTGTTATACTTAAGATTGAACCCACGGTCCATACCGCTCTTTTGTGTCTCAACCAGCTCATGTCAAATATAAATATCTCAAACATAACAGCTTCCAAATTCTGCCGTTACAGAGAGTCTTGAGAGCCTGTAACGGGTCATAGTGTGGCTTAGAGTCACTGAAAGTGGGTAAGTGGGTTAGAGTCTGAGAGAATATGCTAACAGGGCATCCAGGCTGTGTAAATCCCAGCCAGACCAGCAGGGGGCATGGGTTTAAGGGGTTGATGGCTTTGCCAGAGCCTTGACGGAGCTGTGGAGACTGGAGGCCAGAGACATGTCACTTGTCAAACGGGCTGGAGCTGAAGAAACAGATCCCGTGTCTCCCACTCACATGGCTGACATGCTCAAGATATTTAGCGTGAAACAGCAGTCATTGAGTTGCAGCATGGCTAGAAGTAGGGCATGGTGTGAGATTTTAGTGGTGAAATAAAACCTTTCACTAGTGAGTGTTTGGAATTGTTTATGCCCGTGAGACACCGAGCCAATCTGATGCACTGGACCATCAAAACACTAGAATCCATCACTGGAACAATAAGCCTTTTTTTTTTACGGACAATGCATGCTTAAGCTGAGTGACAAAGAAAGTGGTGCAAAATTACATATTAATTGCATTTCTTCGAGATTAATAACAGACAGCAGAGTGGAACACATTTTTCAAACACATATTTCAGCGGGTTGCTGATAAACCGAGAGAGAAGTGACAGGAATCCCTCCATCACTCTCAACCGCATGTTTACAACAGTTTATTGAGCTGATGGGTTCCAGGTGTGAGACAGACAGTTTTCTGAAGCACACAGTCAGTGAGACAGCATCGTATACCCATTATCTCCCCCGTCAGCTTCTATTCTACACCTGGGTAACACGGCAGAACGAACCCAAGAGAACCAAAAACTACGTTTCAACACCAATGTTCTCTTAACAAAGGCACAGCTAGGCCTCTCGGGCCCATTTAGCTGTCAGCGACTCCATTTACAGGTTTGTATATTTGTTACCTTAGGAGGGAACTGACTGATCACATCACACTCTGAGAGCTCCTCTTCCCTTCATCTTCTAGAAAAATCTATGGCCTGTTACATAGATTTGGATCTGTGGTGAAAGGCTCATATATGACATATTTACATTGTGGATCTCATTCAGGCACACATGGCCTGAAGATTAGCTGCCAAGGGACACAATGACGAGCTTGCCAAGATTAAAAAAATGAAAACAAAGCAAGTGGTCTCTGCGTATACAATCAATTCAGTGGTCTAGGCCAGAATATCAGCTGTTTCACTGGGACTTTTTCAGTTTTACAGACCACAGCAGGTAAATTTTACACAACAATTTTGCAGCAAGTTATTTTACTGTTATGATAGTCTTTAGGCATGGATTGTGGGACTCTAAAATATTTCTAAAGTTCAAGAAACCAACATTTATCACTTTAAAATAATAGTATACTTCCAGATAATGAAGGGTTATCATACTCCTAGGCTGGGTAGTTTGTTGATTCAAAAATACCCATGCATTTTGAGCACCTAGAGAACACTTACACCAAGCATTTTCACAAAGGTTCCATTACCTCTTTTTGTGGAGGCAAATAGTCCACTCTTTCATTTTCCGATGAGGAAAGCAGGAGGGAATGTTTTTCCTAATTTTTGCTCACCCTCATTCACTGCTCACTGAAGCATTTGTTTTAAGGTCCGGTTAAACCACACCATCAACCTGTCTGACTGTGGATAATAAAAAGATCAAAATTGTTACAGTGGCTTTTCCCTGAAAACGGTTTACAGAGATCTTTCATGATTCTGAATGTAAACTCCTCTCTAAGTTTTGTTTGGCCTTTTTGTTTACACCCAGAATGATTTATGGGGGGGGGGGGGGGGGGGGGGGGGGGGGGGGGGGGGGGGGGGGGGGAATCAGTCTTAACATTTTTAAATGAAATGTCAACTAACTCTTCACTACTTCTCCTCTCAAAATAATTCCAAGACTTGTCAAATGTTTTCCCTCATAACAGATACTTTTCCTCATTCCACACATCATTACAATATGAAATGTCAACCAACATCTGCAGCTAAAACATTTCAGACATGGAGAGCGACCACTAAAAGGCGGTGGAGGTTCAAAGAGCTCCGGCAAGCTGAACACCTGGCCCACGCCGTTCCACGCTGGCAGATCCACACGCATTTCTGTCATCAGTGGGTTCTCCTCTGTCCATAAGCACAGGAGGATGTTATAAAGAACATGTAAAAACAAAAACCATAGGCAGGGGTCTGCTATTATAACAATCTGTGAGGGACACAGTGAAACAGTATTTTATGATTAACATCTTCTGAGTCTGATGCTAGACTGAAATTCAGAAAAGGGATAGACAGAGACCAACTCTGTTAAAACCACAGAATGTCAGATTATGCACTGACTTTACATGGCTTTACACTAACATGATCCATCATTTAAAAAAAAAAAAGGGAAGAAAAATGAAATATTTCAGAAAAAACAATCTTTTCGTTTAGCTCTTGAAACATTCTGGTCAAGTCCAATTCTGAGGACTGAATTTGGGATTCACATTTTCTCTCTATAGCCTTCTCAAGTTCTTATTTAATTTTGTAAGCTGATTTGGATACACTGAATAATATAGCCTAATTCAATTGTGTTGGCTAAACTTACATGAACTTCAAATATTGAGTGTGTATTGCTATCTTCTGTGCACTACCTCTTGAGATTTTGACCTGGGTACCTTTCCACATCACGCTTTTTAAAAACAGACTGGCTCTGACATGAGAGACATTCGGAAGTTAATAGCACTTTACAGAACATAACCTGCAGCTACACAAGGGTCATTTTACATAATACTGCGAGAACAGACATTTGTCAATATGATATCCTGTGTCTTCATTTGGAATATTCATTCTCCTCTCAAATGAGACTGACTTCACCCAGCCTTTGAAAATTCTCATTGGACAGTTTGTTCCAGATGTCTAGTCTTGGAATGAGAATCAGAAACAACCTGTCCTTTTACCGTAAAAATGATAAACTGTCCTTGTTTGGCAATTGCTCTGGTAATTTCTTTCTTTTTTGTCTTTCTGTTTCTTGTGTGTGGATTTTTCAGTAAAGTTAGCACTACACAAAGCAAATGACCAAAGTGTGATCCTTGGTTAATGAATTGAGAGGGCTGTCCTGGGCAAAGAGAAAAGAGAGAGAGACTGTCTGTTTAGAAAGACTAGAAGCAGTGTATCTAATTCTCAGGAGTTCAAGCATCTTCTGGCATTAAAAGGACACTGCATTGCCTGACCAGATGTTTGTCTTTCCTTAAAAACCTCACAGAGTCATAAAACTCTTTTACAACTCACATTAAATTCTCTTGAACTTTGTATTAGCACGGGTGTCAGTGCTACTTTGTGCATGCTAATGACTGGAATCACATCAAAGGTCACCGTAGCTGGTAATTACAAGTCCAAAGCCCAACTAAGTCCAAAATTAGCAGAAGAAACCCAACTAATTAACTCCAAAGATGATATGAGTGCTGGGCTGAAGAGATTTTTGAACTGAAACAAAACAGAACTCTGAGATAAAAGACATGAAGCGGCAAATGAGTCAGAGAATGAAGCCAGCAGAGGGAGTGATATCTCAGTAATCAGAGGTTCAGATGGATATTGACTGTGATGTCTAACTAGCTCTAATTCCCCATATGCTTCCTCAGACAATAACCAAAGAAGACCACAGATGGGTCTTTTCCCCTTGAGCTAGCGGATTGAGTTGTGGGACATGCCTCATCAATCACAACTCCTCGGATTGGGTTACAAGGGGGGGGGGGGGGGGTGCGTCTGAGCCACTTAATGCTCTTAAAACTCTTTTAGCCCCCCCCCCCCCCCCCCCCCCCCCCGCACACACACTCACACACTCACTATAATCACAGCCTACCTCTGGAATTTCAGTTGAGAGAGAGAGAGGGGAGATTCACCATATGGGAGTAACAACACTGAGAAAAAAAAGAGAGAGAGCAAGAGAGGGAGAGAGAGAGAGAGAGAGAGGGAGAGAGAGAGAGAAGGAGAGAGAGAGAGAGAGAGAGAGAGAGAGAGAGAGAGAGAGAGAGAAGAAAACAGATGAACGGAGACAAGTCAGCAGGAAGGCTTTAGTGTGTGCCTAGAGCTTTCATTGAGAACTTTCAGTGAATGGAGTAAGAACACCAGGCAAGGACAGAAAACTGCAGGATAAAAAAAAAAAAAAGAGAAAGAAGAGAAAGAGTGGAGGAAACGAAGCTGGGATCAAAGATAATGCAGCACCTCAGCTGGATCAGTATTTTGTCCCTCTTGTTCTGCGTTTCTTGTGTAAACGCAGACATCTACAGGTGAGTGGCTTAGAGGGTATACTCTTTCAAAAGTTTATGTGCTACCTCAGATTTTACTCTGATTTGCTCTGCTACCAGTAAACTACACCAATTATCATTACTACTCTCTTCTCAAACCCTCAGGTGTGCACTCATGGTGTCTTTCATTGAGCGGTGCTGTATTTAACAGAGGCATTCTCCTATAACGTCACATGAAATCTAAACAGCAAAAAAAAAATTCTAGTTGGCTGGTTCATTAGCATGTTTCACAAAATGTAAACTGTTTGGGCTGTTTGGGTTGCATACCTGCACTTTGACACACTGTCTAACCCTTCCGTCCCCTGCAACGCCAGCTCCCGGGGGTGGGGTGGGGTTTGGGGGGGGGGGGATTCAAGCTAAATGTGGCGCCCCAACTGTTAATAGCCGGTGGACCAGAGCAACAGGTGTCGCTCTGGGCAGCTTTTACTCGCGTGAACTATTCTGGTTGAATTCAGTCAGGTGTCAGATTCCTCCAGTCTTCCTGGAGCCTGGTGTGTTTTTAGGAGTCTGTCTGTCAGAATGTTAAACATCTGGGACAGTGGGACCGGCATCGAGGCGGCGAGGATGCGGCGAATGCACCATCTCAGTAGGATGTCTATGTTCGGTTGCTCAGACTTGACTGTAGAGGTCTCCTTCAGTGGTCTGAGGAGACCACCCTGTCTAAGGTTCTATAACAGACTCTTCCACCTTGTGTGTAACGAGTTTGCAGGCATTCCATTCATCTGCACCTGCAGATGTTAGCTGGAGATGTGAATAACACGTGGTTAAATTATAGAGGAAATCTGGCAAAGGTGGAAGTCACCACTGCCTTTTGAAAAACACTAGGAGCATGGATGAGAGAGAGAGAGAGAGAGAGAGAGAGAGAGAGAGAGAGACAAACAGAGAGAGCGAGCTTCTTTTTCCTCGTTCTGTCCAACATCCTGTTTGCCAGTGTGTTGGCTCCACAGGGATCTAGGTTTCCTCCTCTGTAATCCACAGTGGGGAGAGCAAACTGTGCCGCGTTTGTTTTCCACACAAACTTCTTTAAAAGCACAATTAGTGCAGCAAGGCCCAAAGGCCCCTACTCATTAGAGCTTTGAAAGGTGCTCCTCAAAGCACCCTCCTCCAAATTCACAATCCATGCCCAAGAACCCATGTGTTTCAACTCCACGAATTCACATCAATGGTACATTATTTACTGTAACAATACGTTAAAATTGGTTGTAGTTTATTGTTATGAACTGCAAACATAAAACTGTGGTGTTGTATTACTGAACTTTTTTCTCTTCCAAAGACAATCCAGGCAAGTCTCAGGAGGTAATGTTCCAGGTGTGTGTCGTTATGGTCGGAAACTGGAGTGTTGTTACGGCTGGAGGAAAAACGCCAAAGGCCACTGTGAAGGTAAATGGTCTGTAAATAAAAACTTTAGCTCTCGGCTTCACTTTTTTCATTCATTTTCTACTCGTTTGGAGGCATTCCGATTGGTTAGAGACGTCTGAACAGGCGCCATGCTTTCAAAGTAACTAATTTCCACTGGAACTATCATTAAGGATCCCTGCCAATAAGCGTCATTATTATTCTGTCTGTTCGGAGAATAACCTCGAGAAGGCCTGACATAAGTAAAATCTGACCAAATTAGAAGGCGAAATAAATCAAAATTGACATAAACAGAGGAGTCTTAATGTGACACAGATGAGTCGATGTCTCCTCAACTGGGTCATGAACCCTCCGTTACTTGAAAACATATCATTTTCACTTCAGAACTTATTCTAAAAGGGGAAAAAAAAACTCCATATTAGTCCACAGTAGGAATGCTGATTTTTTTCTTTTCTTTTCTTTTCTTTTTTTACAAACATGTACGTATATCTAATATTCGGCAGCTGGATGCTTTTTACTGCCAGAGAATATAAAAGAAAATTATATCTGAGATGAAAAATTGGCTTTTTTCTTTCCACTTCCACTTTTGTCTGTGAATGTGCTCGACTTTCTCCGAACCACCATTCTAGCGTTTGCCTATAAATTTCCTCTCACGAATTGAATGTTTCACCAGCCCAGTGCGAACATGGCTGCAAACACGGAGAGTGCGTTGGCCCTAACAAATGCAAATGCTACCCGGGATACACAGGAAAAACATGCAGTCAAGGTCAGTGGGGTTAATGGAAGAGTTTGACTGAAGCTTCACTTGATTTTACCTTTTGACCCCTGTGTTACTGGTGGATCTCTCTCTCTCCCTCTCTCCCTCCCCTCATCTTCAGATCTGAATGAGTGTGGCCTGAAGCCACGTCCCTGTGAGCACCGTTGCATGAACACCTTTGGCAGTTATATTTGCTACTGTCTGAACGGATACACGCTCATGCCTGACGGATCCTGTGCCAGTGAGTCTACATTTTCACTGCAATGCTTCAAAAAATCTGGAAATGCCAAAAGCCATGTCCCACCAAAAAACCAATGCTCATCCATACTTCAATCCATGTATACCATCAAAGCAGGAAATCCAGTCCACTCTGCATATGGTTACAATGACACGAAAAGCAACAACGAAAACATGTGCTGATTTTATCGAGCAAAAACCTCTGAAACAAAGCCTTGCTCTTAAAATAAATGTATATGTTGTGAAACAAACATTATCTTTACATGATACCTACAGGTCGTAACTGTTTGAGTGTATGTTGTGTTATATTCGACTTTGTGCTTGCTCTGAAAAAAGTATATATATATTTATATATATATGCTTCTGTGGTCTTCAGACTCTCTGCTGGCTTTTCCTTGTTCTCAGGGCAGAGTACCTGGGGCTAATTCCTGCATTTGTCTCTCCAGACTCCAGGACGTGTGCCTTGGCCCACTGCCAGTACGGCTGTGAGGAGGTCCAGGGAGAGATTCGCTGTCTGTGTCCATCCGCTGGGCTCCAGCTCGGCTCAGACGAACGCACGTGTGAGGGTGAGACCAAATGAACCATCTCTCATGCAAATGTTGATGTCTGTTTATCTCTGCACTCAGCCTGACTGCAATGGCTCTCTATCTATCTGGTAGCCTGGATCAGCTTCATTCTTTAGCTGACAGGTTACCAGGGCAATCCTTGACTCTTTACCTGACTTATTTCCAAGACAACTCTATTATCAGTTTATATTATTTGAAACAGATACAATCCCATTTTGGCAGGAGCCTCTATCAAAACCCAGACCTCACATATGTTTCAAGATTATTTTAGACAAAATTCTGGTGGCTACAGACAAAACAATATTGATTTTTTTTTTCTCATACAACTGATGTAGTTTGAAACTTCTGGGAAATCCAAAAATCTGCAGTTGAGCATAAAAAGGATGTGGGATTTCAGGAAAAGGACAGTGTAACAAAAAAATCAGTGGAAACCTCATAAACTCCTCCACAGAAACCTAGAAACAATTAATATCTAATACCACCTCTGACAAACAAGAGAATAGCGCCACAACGCCCGTAAACTGCATCCAAAGAATTTGACGTTAATTTACAAAACACTCTTTGTCGTTCACTCTTTAGACATCGACGAATGCGTGACCGGGAAGAATCTGTGTCCTTATAACCGACAGTGTGTGAACACCTTCGGAAGCTACTTCTGTAAATGCCAGAGTGGCTACGATTTAAAGTATGTGGATGGTAAATACGACTGCGTAGGTAAGGTCACGACACATTAATTCATGTGTCTGATTATTAGCATTACGAAGCAGAATGCTTTCAATGAATACACAGGATTACATTCTCTGTCCTATCATTTGTTTTGTTTTCTGTCCCCCCCCCCCCCACCCCCAGATATAAATGAATGCATCGCTAACACACATAAATGTAGTCACCATGCTGAGTGTATAAATACGCAAGGCTCCTTCAAGTGCAAATGCAAGCCAGGCTTCCGGGGTAGTGGATATGTCTGCTCAGGTAAGAACGGAAAACGTACAACCACTTTTTCAACATTATAACATTTAAGAAAAGAAAAGAGACCAGACACTAGACTTCAGTACAGTTTTAGAGTACAGCGGAATATAATTAAAGTGTGGATTTTGGTGTAATTAATAGTGGCAAATCCACTCTCTAAATATATCCTTTTCATCCAAGAGAAAGATATCTCTCTGACCCATTTCTCACCACTGCTGCAGTCATATTTTTTTCATCTGCACCCTTCCAAAAAAAAAAAAAAAAAAAAAAAAAATGCAAACATGAGCACCGCCAAGAGCAGTTTCCTGTCTTTGGACCCTCCTGAACTCTCCAGCTGTTACCGAAGGGGAGCCTGTGATTGGAATTACACCTGTGTAAATATCTGCTTTTGTACCAAACCCACTGACCTGAAGGACAGAGGAAAGGCTTGTCTGAAAATGCCATGGATAGGAAGAAACTCTGCAGAAAATCCTAACATTCAGACAAGAGATTGTAGGTAGTACAGGACGCAGGTTGAGGGAGTTGATTCTTTTATTGGAAATCTCACACCCGGGGAGGGAAAAATTTGTGTGAATGAAGATGCCTCTCATGTTTTATAGTCAAGCCCTATTATCAAATCACTGCGGACGGAGACAAAGGCAGTGCAGATGAGTTCCTCAACGGTGAGACTAGGACAAAAAGTTCTCTGGCTTCCTCTTTTCGCACCTAAACTCATTCCAAATGCACCGAGCTTAACCTAGCTTTAGCGCTTTTAATGGCCTGCATCTCCACTGACTTCATCTGAAGCTTTCAACATACGTCCTCCACAGCTTACCCCGCAACACAGCCACTAGCATGTCAGCACACAGCGTGTCACAGGTCTTAGCTGTACGGTCATGCCGAGCTTGCATGATATTTTCAGCTTGACACTGTGCTAATTTTTAGAACGCCATAAAAACAGTTTACTATATAAAAAGAGCTGCTTTGCTAGGAATGTTTATTGAAATTTGTTTGGCCGAATATCGAATTTAGATTAGTTTTTGTTTTTGTTGTCGTTTTGTTTTGTTTTGGGTTTTTTTCCCAGAAAAACTAAGGGAAGTACACTGCACTGCATGTACAGGCTTAATGAGGCAATTAATGTCTTTGTGAGAGTTAATTTTTTTTTCTCCTCTGCCAAAGCTATTCCAGATGCCCCAAAGAAACCTTGGATTCTGGGAGGCAAACTTGACAATGAGCAGATTAAAAATGTCATCCCTGAACCAGAAGTTACCGAATCCCCCCGAATTCGCCTTCAGCCTTTCGACTACGACGGAGAAGTCTACATAGGCAGCCCTGAGGAAGAGACGCTGGTCTTCCCACAGGAGGAGGAAGAGACAGATATCCCCGAGGAAACAGAGGATGAAGACGAAGGAGGTGAGGAAAACGAGGAGAACCAAGTGGAAGATGAGGAGCTCAATCCAAGAGGAGACGTCTTCAGTGAGTGTGTTGTCCTTAACAGTAACACCTCCCCATTGTAGGCATGGGAGGTTACAAATGAAACAGATTAGATTGTAGATGGCCTTTTACCCCACTGTTACCATAGCACACCACGCTTAGCTAATCAAAACAAAAGAGTCTGCCCTCAAGTTGGTGACATGAAAATAAACCAACCCAAAACATATGCAGTTAGAATATGCACAAATATGCTCTGTTTCTAATACAGAAATATTAAAACTATTCTCATTATTTACCAACCCTGAAGATGATCTCAGACTGGAAATTACCTCAGAGAAACTACACCTTTTACATTAAGTACAGCTAGTTATGACTTACAAACTAGTTAAAACAGCTTAGCCGTTTTCCCGCATTTTTACACAACTCGCCGCGGGCTTCCTCCAGCAGTGATTCCCGAGTCTCTCGTGCCTGCTCACTGTAATTTATGGAGTCAGAATCCTGGCCTAATTACAGACACACTTGACTCTGCGTTTTCTGGCAGCTTTAGATTTCCTTGCCCTGTTTAAAGGCAATCTGGATTCCAGGATAGGATCGTATCACACATTAGATACCACAATTAGATACCGCGACTAGCTTTCTGTTTCTGCTCGCAAGCTGCCGGTCTTAAAATAACTCAGCTGTCTGAGCGGGATACGAGCAATTGTGCGTAAAACACAGACATAGGAGATTAGGTTGGAGTTGTAAAGTGTGAAAAAGGTTCATTTCTGTCACAGAACACTGAAAATCTTGGCTGACACGTGCTTGTATTTGGATACGAGGAATCACCGACTGAGATCCGACAGCGTTGTTCGCTTGTCAAATATATGAGGGCTGACTGACAGAAAGACTAGGGGGGGGATGGAGGACTCAGATGTTGTCTCATTTTTGAGAACAAAATGATTCTCTCCAAAACATTACACTTGCAACCACTTGTGTTAATTGAATGATCCTGGAATCTTTGAGCAGAGCCTTGAATGGGTTGTTTAGTGCATGTCTGCCTTTGTTTAAAACAGTACTCAGAGACCTCTCCATGGCAAGCAAGGACAAGAAACAGCTGCCTGCTCAATGGAACAAAAAAAAAAAAAAGAAAAAAAAAAGGAAAGCAACCATAAAGTAAGTTTCAGAAACGGGTGGTCAGATGAAGACGTGGCAGAGACTGTCATAATCATTCAAGCTGTCAAACGTGTCCAGTTCTCTCAGCCTTTTGGATCCTAGACCAACTCCCACCAAAGACTGAGCGCATACTGAGATTGTTTCTAAAAGTAGCTCAAATGCTTGGACAGGTGAGGAGAGTCTCTTTTTTCCTCTCCTCAAATGAATTTCCAAGAATATTTTTTGGAAAAGCTGAGAAGACCAGCTGAAAAAGGCCACAATGCAAAAAGAGGTCTCGTATCTAGCGCCATACTTAATCCTGAAGCTCACAGCCCGAGGACATGATTTTAGGACAAGAGAACAAAAGAAATCCTTTGTTTTTGCTCTCAGACAGGCTGCAGAGACTCTCGTTTGAGGGGAGACAGGAGAGAGAAAGACAGAGAGACTGTCTCAGGTGTAAGCCAGAGGCAATGCTCCCATCAGTCTGCAGTCCCTGAATTCCTTTCACTCGTGAAGGCTTAACACAGCCATGGCTTGCACCGCTTTTCTGTTCTTGGCAGCGGGGTTCATTGAGAATGCAAAAAGAAAAAAATTCTTTTGGTAACTGATATCCACATGCAGAGGGACAGGTTATCACCAAATTAAAGCAGACCATAGCGGTATTCAAATCTAAAACATTATTATAGATTATCATATTACTGTTATTGTATTATTATTGCTGTGAATAAAACCGGAATCATGTGATAACTAATGGCCTCAGTAGTAGTTTTGGAGGTGACATGTTGACAAACAGAATGTTTGTGTAAATCAGTTAACTTGAGCTGTCACTTTAACTGTCTCTCCTTTAAAATGTGAGGATATTCAACGTTCAGCTGACATTTTGGAAATCTCAACATGTGTACGCTGAAGATCATACCTGAGAAGACATAGATCTGTCAGAGAGATCAAAAATAAAAAACATCTGTGATCTTTGCCTTGATTTTGATTTTCACAAGAGCAAGTCAGAGCTCAGGGAACAAGAGTAGACAGGCCCAAAGATGTCAGTCAACTGCAGGAGGGCGAAAGAGGAATTCCTCCCCCCTCGCTCTGTGTGTGTGTGTGTGTGTGTGTGTGTGTGTGTGTGGTGGGGGGGTTGAAAGCCTCAGGACAAAAGTTTCCCCAGCGCTGTATCCCAGGGTTGGGGGTCAAAATGGAGGTCGAAGGGTGGGGGTGTAGGGTGGGGGCGTGGAGGGGGGGTGGAGAGCGGCTGGAGGTGTTACGGAGACTCACACCCTCTTATTATCCTGTTGGAGAACAGCTGGAGCAGAACAGACAGGCCAGACTGCAGGAGAAGAGACTCTGTCATCAGCCAACTCAATTCCCCTAAAACACAAGGCCTCTCTGTGCTTGTGCATGTTCGTTTAGGTCAAGTCTGGGAACAACTGATTTTAGTGAGACTCACAGAGTAAAAAGGGGGATGTTTGCTAAAGGACCTTTTAAGTGTAGTATTACCCACAGTGCACCACTTGAGCAGATGGGCAGGTATACACTTGTAGATGCAAAGACCTGATCTCTTTTTCTGTGGAAACATCTGCAATATATCATTTCCCTGTTACATAACAGAGTGATTTTGACTAAATATATTGAATTATGTTTCAATCTCTCTCAAGCAACTGCTGAATTTTTGAAAGTGTCATTCAAAGCACAGATTATTTTTCTGACGGAATTTGTTTACATTATTGTGTGACTAAAACAATGTTTGGTTAGGCAAACGCTGTTTTTTGTTTTTTGTTGTTTTTTTTTATTCTTTCCCACAGTTCCTGAGGAATTTGAGTCTGTGTTTGGTCCACCTACTGAGGTCAAAGAAATACACATTGATCCCGAACAAGAAGGTAAGCGCGAATGACTTAACTTTAGTATCAGTGTCATAATCTTGACACACAGGGACTTCACAAAATGTACACTCTCTCTTTCAGAGTTCATCACAGACTGTAACTTTGACCAGGGTGCGTGTGAGTGGGTGCAAGATAAGGAAGATGATCTGGACTGGAGTGTGTATTACCATGACAACGGTACGGTTACTGTGTCCGTTCACATATGCACTGAGGGTTAAAATCACGGCTTGGGTGAAAACAGCTTAACAAAGTCACGGCAGTGGGAAAGAACTGAATGTGGATTCAACATGTGGAATTTCCCGTCAACTCACATTAAATTCCTTTCAACTCACTTTAGTAAAATTTTAACCTTACAACAGACAGAATGCAGAAATGTCTTATGTGTTTTATTTAGATTAATAGAAAGTGTTTTCGTTGTACAACATCACAAAATTACTGGTTTGTTTTTTTACTGTGAAATGACTGATACTGTGCAAATCCAAGAAAGGACCCGATCGTGTAAAAATTTACCCAGCATTCTCCATTCAACTCTTCCACCCTGATCATGTTTCTTATTTACTGAATTTTCAATCTGTTTGCTATTTGACTTTTGAAAAGTCTCTATTGTCTCTGTATTTCCCCCAGTGCAAGTGAATGAAAACAAAACTGAGGCTGCCCATACCTGCAAAAAAAAAAAAAAAAAAAAAAAGGCATATCCACTTCCCTTACGACAGATGATTGTATTCTTTGTCACATCTTGGTTTGCTAGCGTTTGTTGCCGTCACCATAATGGCGCGATGTGTGTGTGTGTTCGTGTGTGTGTGTGATTCCCAGGGGTGGAGTACTACATGGCTCTGAGCGGTCTGATAGGGAACAGGAAGGACCTGGCCAGACTGAAGCTTCTGCTTCCAGAGCAGGCACGACACAGCAGCCTCTGTCTGACCTTCAACTACCGTCTCCTGGGGCAGCAGGTGGGCGCACTGCGTGTCCTGCTGGAGAACAGCGCCCAGGCCATGTGGGAACAAAGACGTAGCCGAAACCAAGACTGGCAGACAGAGCTCATCTCCATCACACCAGGAGAGGGAGAGACCCCTGAGGCGGTGAGTAACCACTTTCATGAACGTTAATAGATGTCAGAAAGAGGGATTATTATGGAACATGAAGATCAAACTGAGTTCTGTGGGTGGCGTTCTAGCCTCTGGAATGGTTCAGTCCATGGCAGTGACAGATGACACAAAATTCACTACTCTTTTCTTTTTTTTTTTTTAATTGTGATATTTCAATTCAAAAATCTGCCCACAGACTGACCTCTTGGATCTCATCAGACATGTTTGAAGGGATAAATGTGACAATTAATGGTTATAACCAAAAAAAAAAAAATCCGTGGATGTAATCAGCGTGCCGCGTGCTGGGGTCGGGACTGATTGTTTGCTTTGTTCTTTCGTCAGATCGTCTTTGAGGCAGAGCGAGGAAGAGGAGTCGGAGGAGAGATTGGACTGGATAACGTGGTGTTGACCTCCGGGCCCTGTCAGGAAGACGATTCTGTCCTCTTTTAGAACCACAGCGCCACCGGCATTCAGTCTAATCTCCTTCATCTTCGGCGTCGGCCCAGAGAAAGAGAGAGAGAGAAAAAAAAAAACATCTTTCTGCACTCACAGTATTCTTGTCCGTTAGGAAGTCCAACAGTGAAATGCCTCCTCTTTCCCAAAAAAATGAATGCAAACTGGTCACGGAGCTTGTGCCGGACACAGACGCAGCACACAGAGTGAAACATTCTTTTAAATCTTAACTAATAATCTCTGTGGCTGTCGATTCAATATACTGTGTGCTCGCATTACATTCACAACCTGGCCAGTTTTGTTAAACCTCTTTTTAGAAAGACGAAGTTTAATTGGCACAAATAACTACACTAAATAAGAACTTTTTGCAATTACCTTGTCTGTAGTTTTCCTGACCTCAAACTGAATCTCTAAAGCTGGTTCTCAGGTGTGAATCAGGTCAGATGCGTTAGTTACGACATCAAAATAGCATGTGATGGTAAAATACAACAGTACTGTTCAGAAAATTAATATATACAGTAACTAGTAGTCTATATATGATTTGAGTGTTATAGTTCGATTAAAAAGTATCTTGAAGGTTTACAAGTAGCATTCATTCACTGTTTGAATGATTATATGTTGTTACAATTCATACCAGCTGTAAATTTTGCTTTCTTGTTATATTACATTAAAGGTTTTTTTTTTTTTTTTTTTAAGTGGTTCTTATTTGGCCACGGGTATCCTGACTTCAGCGTGTCACTATATGTCTGGAGAATGTTCCAGAAGTACGATAAAGGCGGAATGAATGTAACGTCTTAAAAATGAACATAATGTGGGAAATGGGTCGTAGGATCAGTACCAGCCCCCCCCCCAACAGTTTGGATTATTACACTAATGTACAGATTACAATTTAGAGTGTCTTTTGGATATGCAGTCTCAAATCTCTCATAAGACAGGTCCAATGTAGATCTGCAATAGCGAATTCAGACCAAATCTGCTGTCTCCATTTGAATGAGCAGGTGTGGCATCTGAGTTCTGTTAGAGCCGCTTTAGACATGACCAGGAGACAGACCCTAAACTAAGGGAACCAAAAATTAACAGAGTCAACACAAATCATAAAAGATGAATATGTATTATTAAAAAAAACAAAGGAAAGCATTTACGCTTACTAAAGAAACACTGAACACCATATTTATGGAAATGAAGGGTTTCTCAGTTATCTCAAAATCTGATCTTGTAGTAAAATTACTTGAATTTGAATGCTTAAAAATACTACGCATTCAAATTCAATTCATTCTCCCTCCATTAAAATGGAGAGAAGAATATTGTGTATTTTTCAGTCTGTGAAGGCTTATGCGAAGGGCAGAAGAGTCAAACGGAGAGGTAACCACAAAACAAGACTGCTCTTAAGGCAAATATTCAAGAGAAAATACTCTTCCCAGTCAAGTTCACAGATTACCCAGCTGGCTGTGTCGTTTCAGAAAAGCACCACCCATGCACACTTGTAATTAGAGCACAAACCCTACCCAAGGGGAGGGGGGAGTCCTACCCAAGCCCATCAAAAAGGTTTGTGACAGGATGATAATTGTTGAGCATGGTGTCACACAACACTGATGTTGCACCACACTGGAAAGCAGAGGGACAGCATTTCATTTACCTGGCTGGATGAAACTATTCAGTGACAGAGAGGAATGGGCTCAATTGACTCTAATTGACTTTTGGCCATAAAAGCTTTTAAAGTGTCATGAACAATAGCGCCAATGCAATTCCACCAGCTGAGCAGCGGCCTCCAAGAGGCAGTCTGGGGTCACTTGGTTGTTCATTCTCACCAATGTATAGCAATATATAGCCTAGTAGTATATAGTTATAAAAGAGAGCATAACTGGGCAAGTGTATAGCTATCAGACATGGTGGTAGAGTGATGATAACTAGTATTATATTTAATAGATTTCTTTGTTTAAGTTAGATAAAGGGTAAATGATTGGAAGTGTAGAAAAGAGAGGAACTGAGGGCACGTTTGTAGTAATTAGCAAGAAGAGTAGTCTACGGAGTAAGAGACGTAACGATGGTAAGATGAGGGCGTTGATGGTCGATGGATGAAGGTATGCACTTAAGTGCATTTGCATCAGAGCATCTAGTATTTGGAAAGATCATGTATAGTTACTCAGCAGTGTGAAATTTTGCGGAATACTTTTAGGTTAACTTCAACTTTATAAATCTTGTCTCTTTTCCAGATTCAAATGATGATTCACTCAAACCAGTGAAGGTAAGCAAATTTAATAGAATATTCAGTAAATCAGGTTGAACAGACTCCGATAAGCAGTTTAAATAAGGTCACCGTTTGCACCATGTAACGATGGTAAGATAAGGGCGTTGATGCTAGATGGATGGAGGAATGCCATGGTCACATGACGCGGAATCGCAGCAAATTAGCTTGTCGAACACAACTCCACTTTACAGAAGGAGAGCAGAACTAGCACCAACACAGGAGGGCCAAAC
The DNA here is from genome assembly GCF_902362185.1 of Chanos chanos. Taxonomy (NCBI): domain Eukaryota; kingdom Metazoa; phylum Chordata; class Actinopteri; order Gonorynchiformes; family Chanidae; genus Chanos; species Chanos chanos. Next base: position 3,776,055 of record NC_044504.1, read on the forward strand.
GAGGATCCATAATTATTATATTGCAGTACATTGTAGTTGTGTTTCACCAATCGTAGCAGGTGAGCGTGTTTACATTTCTTAAGTCCACAGTGATAGTAATCCTAAATGTACTCTCTAAAATAACGCTAACTCATCAACAATTACTTTTGTTATGCTAGCTAGCCTGCTAGCTTGTGTTGTCTCCTTTGGGGATGGATTCTCTGTCTTTCATTTTATAGACCCTCGAGTGGTAACAGGGCTATGCAGGTATTTGTGCTGACGTTACAGAACGTGGTTCGTTACTGTCTGAAACCGAATGATGCAAAAAAAATCGTTTTTGTAGCACTGCAAGACAGCTTTTCAAGACAGTTTAATGCATCTCTTGTGCCTTTATGCTAGATGCTAGCGATAACGTTTTTCCCTGCAACTTCGCTTGCGTTAAGTAAGTTCTGGAGATAGACTTTCACGGCTGTGGTTACGATAAAACTGTAGAATTATTCCTACTTTTGCAATTTGGTTGTTATTTAGCTGGCTAGTAGCAGCAGTTAGCGAACGACATAGATATCCTCAGCGTCACGTCAATAACATTGATTGCAAGTCAGTTGTCAGGCAGTTTAGTCACGTTTCTAAATGGGAAGTTAACACTTGTCTTCTGTTAGTAGGCTCTGATATTCGAGAATGCGCGGATGATGTATTGGGGGTAATCTGATTCAGAATTTTGTATTGCAGGAAATTCCTATAATGAGCTAACCAATTAACTAATTTGCTTAGTTAAATTGTGAAGCGATGCGGATTAAATGCAGGAGGAATATGAATGAACTGTCTAAGTGGACATTATCTCAGCAATATCAAAAACATATTAGAGGATAAGCATTTCTTATGAAACCTCACTGGTTTCTCTGTGGCACGAGTATTGTCACTGAGGCAGAGGCACTGACGTTTCACATGGCTTTCTGTTGCAGCTGGTTAAACTTTGGCTGACTTACGTGTTGCCCCCTATTATAATGATCAACGCAGAACGCCACTGCATGTGATCTGGAGGACCCAGAGTGGCGCATGATCAAGTCCGGCTGACATAGAGGAGTAGGAGGCAGCAGAACGTGACAGAACTTGGGTGAGTCCATGTAGCTTTCTCCTCGTTTTGCTTCCTTACTTTCCGTACCAAACCATTTGCCAGCGCAGTAAACATCAGCAATGCATCTATGTGAATATACATTTACTGGTGGCTGCTTAAAAAAAGGTGTAGTGGCTTCAGAATTAAGCTCTGTTGTCAAACTGTATGTTTGATCTTCTCTGTTTAGTATTAAGTTTTGTCCAGTGAAAGCAAGAACATAGAGATTATTTTGCAAATGGGTATCATGAAGGCTCTTGTTTCTGAGATGGCTGCAAGACTATCATAAACAAATGGGTTCTGATATAGGATGTCTTCTCTAGTGGTTGCATTAAAGATCAAGCTGTTTGAGTGACAATGTGTAATGGCTGCGTTTTAGCCAAAGTATGTATGGTGGGTTAATGTGGAGCGTCACTGTTTATGGTGCACAGCCTCACTGATAATGCACTTAAGTGCATTTGCATCAGAGCATCTACAGTATTTGGAAAGATCATATATAGTTACTCAGCATTCTGAAATTTTGCAGAATACTTATAGGTTAACTTCAACTTTATAAATCTTGTCTCTTTTCCAGATTCAAATGATGATTCACTCAAACCAGTGAAGGTAAGCAAATTTAATAGAATATTCAGTAAATTCAGGGATTTAGTATTAATGAGACAGGATATGACTAAATATATGGATAACACATGTTCTATCCAATGAGAAATACAAATTTGTTGTGAAATTAAATAATGCATTCATGAATGAAAGCAAAATGTCATTGGAGCCAGGGTTGTAAGGCCGATCTGCGATTGAATATTTCACCTCAGGTTTGCACGCGATCAAGACAGACACCCATCATGGCATCCAGGTCATCCCTGCTCAAAGTCATCTTACTGGGGGACGGCGGAGTGGGGAAGAGCTCTCTCATGAACCGCTACGTCACCAACAAGTTCGACACGCAGCTCTTCCACACCATCGGCGTCGAGTTCCTCAACAAGGACCTGGAGGTGGACGGACAGCTGGTCACCCTGCAGATCTGGGACACAGCGGGTCAGGAGCGGTTTCGTAGCCTCAGGACTCCTTTCTACCGCGGTTCGGACTGCTGTCTGCTCACCTTCAGCGTGGACGACAACCAGAGCTTCCTGAACCTGGGAAACTGGAAGAAGGAGTTCATCTACTACGCCGACGTCAAGCAGCCGGACAGCTTTCCGTTCGTGGTGTTGGGAAACAAAGTGGACGTGACGGAACGGCAGGTCTCCGCGGAAGAGGCGCAGCAGTGGTGCCGAGAGAACGGGAACTTTCCGTACTTCGAGACCAGCGCCAAGGACGCCACCAACGTGTCGAACGCGTTTGAAGAGGCCGTCAGGCGGGTTTTGGCCTCCGAGGACCGAGTCGAACATCTCGTCCCCACAGACGCGGTCAACCTTCACAGGAAACCGCGCAATACCTCCACCTGCTGTTAATCACACACACACACACACAAAAAAACAACAACTCCAAAACATTTTAAAGAACCTGAGCTTGGTCACTGAATTGGGAGAAAAGTTTTTTCTTTGACATTGAAAGCCAGGCAGGTTCTTTTGCACAGACAGTTTTTACCACTGGTTTCTTCCACTGGGTGACATTCCAATCTGACATGGTCTTGTAGTTCATAGACATGAAAGGTATCGTGATATGGTTATAGGTTTCTCACAAATGTGAATCGGCGATTTGGATTCGAGTGGACTTGATGGCCAGAGTTTAATAACACATTGTCTAAAACTTTATATTTACTTAATTCTCGTGATGATGTCTTGCCAAAAAAAAAAAAAAAAGTATTTTATTAAATTAAACTTCCAGTAACCATTATTAACTTAAACGGGGCTTATGGGGAAGGGTTCTAAGCACTATGGCTAATCAATTAACTATATGAGAGTAAGTGTCTGAAGTGCCAGATGTATTAATATTTAAATAATACATTACAAATGTTGGAAAAAAAAGGAAATGTTTCTAAAAAATAAATTTGATGTTTTGAAGCACTTACCGGCAAAAGCATGAGTATCTTAAGAGTGCAGAAAGATGATTAAAATATAAAGAGGAAGGTAACTGTGACCTCTCATGATTATGAACACGTATAGGAAATGACCTCCAGATGACCTTGTGCGATGTCTTTGTTTTCACGTTGCCCATTTTTCAGCAATTGAGAAAGCCATATGCAGGCAAGGGAGGTATATCTTTGTCTCTAGTTCTGATTGAAACATAATTGTTAGCAATGTTGATTTATACATGGGCATGTGAGTTGAAGGCTATAGAGAGGGAATTTTGTGTAACGTGCTTATCTAAGTTCTTCGTCATGGACCACTATTGTTTTCATGCTGCAGAGCAAAGCATTTGTATGTCACATCTCAGGTTATGAGTACTGACCCAGGATCAGCTGGCCTTGACACTGGTAATTGTATCTAATAGGATTCCAAAAAGCATAACTGATCCTAGATCAGTGCTCATATTCTGAGAACTTTGATCAGTCATGATGAGTGTGTATGTGGGGTGTCGGTGCGTCCATGGATTAGGGCTCCATGCCAGATATCAGAGGTTTGGTGGACTGATTCCCAGGCAGGGCATTTGGGGACGCTGTCACTACTGATGGCTTGCTAGTCGATTGTCTCTGCCTGTCCTCTGACTGCTGTCATTGTGCCCTTGAACAAGGCACACTGTAGCTCCAGGTTTTTAGGAACATGGTACTGCTGTCTCTCCTACATCTCTCTGCCGTGATTCAGAACAGCAGCCTCAGAATGGCTCTGCCACAGTTAATCATTAAAAAACATAAACTGAATAAATATGAGACGTGAACATTTTAGAAGCACTGTTTGGAATGTAAGCAAGAGAACACAGTAAACTCGTGCATTGTTATGTCTCAGCGTGTATCGTTATTTACCGATAAACCCACACAACTGGGGGAAAAAAAGCAGCTTTGAACTTCCTTGAAGTCAATCATCATTGAACATAATCAAGATGTAAAATGAGAGGCTTAACTAATAGCATGCATACTCATATTTGCTAAACAAACGCCCAATAGCCACGCTTTTTTGACTGACCGTGGATGTCCAAACAGGCGCGATTGGCCGATTGCTATGGACGAGTGTTTCGGTCCCCGTCGATCCCATCGGTAACAAAAAAACGGTCAGTACGTACTTAGAATTAAGGGCGTATCAGTCAATTCTAACCATACTGATATTTAACGATACAGCGCTGCGAGCGTGGGAAATTTTTCCGCGGTTTTCTTTACGCGTATCAGAGGTATACAGCGTATGCAGACCTCTGTCATCTGGACAGGTGAGATCGTCGTGCTAGGAGAGATACAGGAGATATACCAGTAACTGAACACTGCAGTGACGAAGAAAAAGGATGGGCAAAACTAGGACTACTGGTCATTTGCAGCCAAGGAAATATCTGGGATGGAACTGGTGTTCTCCATGATTTCGCAGTAGCATAGCTGTGCGATGATCACCGTGATTACAGAGAAAACTTTCTTTTATTCGATTATTAATGAACCATGGTATACATTTGCTCCTGCCGCATACTTAAGTTCTGAACGTACAGGCATAGCTCCTAAGGGTTCAGTATCTTCCGGAAAGTAGAAGCACCATCGATGAGGGAAAATTTTCTTTCTTTTTTTTTTTTTCCTTACAAAATCATATTCATAGTTGAAGATTACCAAGAAAGTCATTCAGAAGACTAACATAAAATGTTTATTATACAAGAGTTTTATTAGTTTTACAATACGTGTTTTTTTGCACAGTTATGTATAGGTGACAAGGGTCTTGCATTTCCCAGTCTGAACGGGCAACACACTGACAAACTACACACATGTATCTTTATGGTGCGGTACGGATCACTAACAACAGCGCTTGTGTCTTTGTAATCATTCATTAATGATTACACGACTACATTTCACACTTGTCTTGAATCAATATTTGATTTCTCGGTGAGTATTCCCTGGATGTAATCGGCATAGGAAATGATGTTCACAAGAGTATTCAATGCAGTGAAAGAAATCATATTTATGATTATACTTAACTCCTTCAAGACGCGGTAGTTAATGCATAAACATGTCTGAAAATGTAAGTTAATAAACAAGTAACATACTATTAAGACACATGATAGGGTATAAACAGGTTAGAGAGAGGGGCAAAACAAACCATTTTTATAGAATACATCCAGCCAGCTGAGTACTGTAATTACCTCCTGAATAGACAAACTGATTTGAGAAGTAATTAAAAAAACATTCCACTCCCAAACAAATTAAATAAAAGACTTTTTTTTTCAGAATAATGAATCCTTTTCAGCTAAATCAACTTAAAAGGTGTTTTTTGCCAAGAAACTGCACTTTCCTGTCGAAAGCCGTGGATCGTATCGGTGCGTTCACTTCGTAGAATGGATTCATCGCAAACTGTTAAAAGAGACGGAACATTTGATCAAAAGGAGTGTAACAGTGCTGTTTTCATATGTGTACAACATTATTCTGAATGCAGCTTACCTTGATATACAGCTCATAAACGTCATTAAAGAAGTTCTTGATGCCGTCTTCTTGCCTCACGTCATGAAGCATAATGAACCTCATATGTAAAGGTACAGATTAAGGAACAGCCAAACACACAAAGGGGAGCACACAACGGTCAGATAATTACCAGCCCACTTCTTTCTTTGTGTATTTAGGTACTTGGTAATACAGAAGAGTTTGTCATCATAAATCTCTAACCAGATTAACTGTACATGAATCTAGAACCCTAACCAGAGTGAATAAATTTGAATTACTACCATCATACTGTTAGGTCCGTCTGTATCTAGCAAAGTCACACAGGATGTGATTAATTCACATTAGATTATGAAGGATATGGCCAGCCGTGACAAAGGCGGAGACAAACCATTCGTTAAATTTGTCCACCGTTTTCAGGTACATGTTGTTGGACAGCCACATGTTCTCATCCACCAGATCAAGGGCTGCATGAGCAATGAACTGGTTAAGGTGACGATGGTCATCCTGTTTTAAACAGACAGTACAAAAAAAGGAGCTTCTTACAATGATCCAAAAGTAATGACATAGCAAGACAGACAGAGAGAAGGCAGACAGACGAATAGACAGACACATACATGCATACATACACATAAACATAAACACAGAGATTTAAATACCTTTGACTCTCCTTTCCCAGGAGGCAAAAACTCCATCTCAAACACAGGGTTGTCGTGGTGACCCACCATAACAAAGTAAAAGCTTCCCGACATCGTTTTGCTTCAGTTACAGTGCTGTCAACATGAACCAGTGGTTTGATCTGTTAGTGGAAATAGTGTCCAGTACAACAATTTTGCTTTTTAATTGAGAACCTGCTAAAGAACTGTTAGCTAGCTGACATTAGCACTGCAGTACTGTGCTAGCGCTCTGCACCCAAATTTAAGACTTGTTACAATCGAACAGATCGCGGACTACACTGGCACACCAGTGTGTTCACACATATTACTGTCAAACAGCGTACAAACCTAGGCTATACAAAACATTTCAATACTTACACCGATTTCTCAGAACAACACGGTGGTTCCTCTTAGTGAGATTAGGTCGCACATCAGTGGCGACTTTAATCACGATGTGCCTTATAAATTAACAAAAGATGGGGTGTTTCGATGAGCTGGTATTAACTTCTCAAATAATATTGCAAAACAGTTCTTACAACAACATATCTAACTAAATTTCAAGGCTCATCAGTTCAATTTCACAAAATTTTATTCTTCCATGTACTCAGCTGACGTAAACAGCCAATCAGAGCCCTTGCTTTGGTTGCTTTCCTGAAATGCCATCAACGTGAACCCGGAAATAAAACAATATACAGATCCGGCGGTTAAGAAATTTAAATGGGGAGTTACAACAACAACAAAGCTGTGTGATAGCTGTCACCAAGGACCTGAGTGACTGTTTTGATTATTCGTTCAGGTCACGAAGACCTGTCAGTTATTTAATTCCCTCAGTGCCAGTGACGGATTGACAAGTTAACAGCAGTTTCTGTAGAACAATGTTAGTGTACTAGCAAAACTGCAACAGGTGACAGCTTGTAAGGCAAGTAATTATAAGTTAAACAATTTGTGCATCGCCGGATTTCTGATCATCATGTCTATCTCTAAAGAAGAGAGCTTGTCCTCGGATGAATTAAGAAAGAAGCTTTACCAGACATTCAGAAATCGAGGTGTTCTGGACACTCTTAAGGTTTGTCTTTGTTTTAAAATTAGAACTTTGAGTCTGCACATCTGTTTTAATCCTGACGTTAGCTGTTGATTCTTTCGGTAACTATCTACATGTAATCACGGTAACCATTTGAATAGAATCTGCTCAACCCCGTGCCATAACCCTTGGTTATTACAAGACCTGGCATCTCAGCTTTGCCTGAATATACAAACCGACACTCGGTTGTGTTCCGTTTCTTTTAACTGCCAGACCCAACTTCGGAACCAACTGATCCAAGAGCTGAAGCATCCCGTTCTGAGTGGAGAAGCTGTCCCGAGGCCAGTCCCTGTAAACGCGGACTCTGTCTTGGTTGCAGCGTCTAATAGTTTAATTGTGGAACATCTCCGGAGTTCCGGATACGAATACACCTTGTCCGTTTTCTACCCGGAGTGTGGAATGAGCAAGGAAAAAGTAGGAATCACTTTGAGTTAAATAGTTATTATTCAGAATAAAGTACTGATTGAGCAGGTAGTTATTCTGTGTTCCTAGGTGGAGAACTGAAGAAGGATTTTCATAGATTTGCAAGATCTTTCTAGCACTCATTAAAAAAAAAAAATCACTCTGTTCTTTGTAGGTTTTTTCAACCAGAGATCTACTTCAGCTGCTGAGAGTTAGTCCCAGCTCCCCTCTGTACAAATCTCTGGTAATTATAACCTCATGTTTAAACCAGAAAAAGATTTTTTTTTTCTCATAGCTTATGTGTTTAATGTGATATATGTTCGTATTCTTAACCCGTCTGCTCCACTTTTAACAGACCTCCAATCTCCAGAGGGGTCAGAAAGGTCTGATATATTTTCTTTTCAGTGCCTAAATAAATAAATAAATAAATGATTAAATATTCCTGTTGGAGTAAGTTCTGCAGGAATATCCTATGCTGACCACTGCTGTGTCTTCCAGGCTTTCTGATGAACTTTCTCACAGAACTGTCAGAGCTGCACCTGCACAGAGAACACTGTGATGCTGATACTCAGACTCACTCCTCTTCAGTCTACAGAGAATCTCTAGGTATTCACCCCCTTTTCACTCGGCCCTCAGGCCAGCGCTGACAGACATTTACAATCATTAGAATTATATTAGACTTAAACATGTTGTATCGTTAATTTGCATGTTTGTTTATATTTGTATTTGTGTGTGTAAGTGGAGAAGATGAAGATGATTGACGAGGAATATGAAGTGCTAAAGTCATTAGAATTATATTAGACTTAAACATGTCGTATTGTTAATTTGCATGTTTGTTTGTATTTGTATTCGTGTGTGTGTAAGTGGAGAAGATGAAGATGATTGATGAGGAATATGAAGTGCTACAGTCATTAGAATTATATTAGACTTAAACATGTCGTATCGTTAATTTGCATGTTTGTTTGTATTTGTATTTGTGTGTGTAAGTGGAGAAGATGAAGATGATTGATGAGGAGTATGAAGTGCTTCGTTCCAAAGGGACCAAGTGGGAGTCATTTGACGCTAAGCTTGCCGAGTTTAAAAAGGAGATTGAGGAACAAGCCCAAGCAGAAATCAAAGCAAAGGTGTGTGTGTGTGTTTTAGTAGGCATATTTTACAGATCACACACTATCCGTCCTTCAGGACAAAAAATAAAGGACTGGGTACAATGTAGGGCATTTTTAAATATTGTTACGTGTTTTGTCTTAACACTTTTTCAGTTCTTCTCACAAGTTTGTTTTTTTTATTATTATTATTCTATCCATTTTCACCATCCAGTTACAGCATTTCAAAGAGATGGAAATAGCCAAGGTGCGGATGGAAGAGAAGGAGAAGTCGCGAAAAGAGATACTGGAACTACGGCGGGACATGGAGAGAACCTACGAGATGAAGTCGGAGGCACTGATGAGCAGAGAGAAAAATGCCATTGAACGATTACAGAAACAGCAAGAGGTAGCAATCACTGACTTCCTTACTAACAGCCTGTTTACCAGCCCTTCCCAGCAGAGTATGGACATTCACCCTGCATAGCAATTTGAAATGGTTGAAAAAAAATCTTTAATTTTCAACAGGTGTTGCTATGAAACTTTTCATATGTTTTTGGATTACCTAATTTTTTTGTGTGATGGCTTATTTATGTATTGCACTTTTTGTTTTAGATAGAGGAGAAGGACATCTACATGCAGAGGCAAGCATTGCTCAAGGACATCGAATCCTTCCGGAACAGAGAAAATGAACTCAAGCAAAGGATGGAGATTTTTGAAAAGTGAGTTCACCTCACTTTGTGGCCTTTGCAACTTAAAATTTCAGGTCAGCATCACATACACCATTCCTTTCTCCTCTTTGTTGGTCACAGGAACTGTAAACTTCAGGAGGAGAAGTTTAAAACCACGGAAGACCTGCTGAGGAGACGGGAACTGGCTGTGAAGACCATGGAGGACACGTACGACCAGAAACTGAAGAATGAACTGACAAGGTGCCTGTGTTGCTTAGTTACGGATGCTGTTGTATCCCAGTGCCT